>NW_008692480.1:0-50202 GCF_000695815.1 Acanthisitta chloris
TTAAGATCAAAAAAGAAAGAAAAAACTGTTTAAATATTTTAAAATAATTAAAAGAAATAAAAATTCACATTTAAAAAAAAAAGGAACACTCAAGTCAGGAGGCCATTGCTTCCCATCATAATTTGCTCTGAACAAATGTGGTGGATATTTGTAATTCATGTTCCAATGCCACAACTGTTTCGAGTGACAAATCGAAGAGGATCTGGGTATTTCCATGACTATAGTGACAGCTGTAACAGGTGCGTTGGGTTCCTTACGTTTGTTTATTTGTTAAATTCTGAAATGGGGCGGGAGGGGGAGGGGAAGGGCAGGGGTTAAGGAGTCCATTTTCTATTAAAATATAGAAGTTATTGCAAAACCCTAACTGTAAAAACGCACCAATATAATTGGATTTTGTATACAGTAGCTAAAGATTCCCACGCTCTCAGTGTGATGGTGAATTTGCCTGGCGGAAGGTTGACAAATCCCCCATCCACTTGCCCTGCCTCAAGAGAAAAACCACACAAACCAGACAGCTAGAATTTGGATCTCTGAAACATTTTTAAATAAGTTGTCCATAGGACAACTGGCTCAGCTCCTTTAGGATATTTCCAGGTTATGCTTTCTGCAAGATGTTGGCTGTTTTTATCTGATGCTCACTTGCCCCCTTCCTCCCCCTTCCCCAGCATCCAAGGACAAGTAAGGCTCACAGTTTATCAATCTCCCTAAAAACCAGGCTACTCCCTTTTCCCATAAAATTCAACTCATTAAAAACAGGTTAAAACTCATAGTCTTCCTCTGCCATGTCGATAGCCCAGGCAAATTTCTCTCGTTGGGTTTTGTTATAAATCTTCTCTATAGGAATTCCCCACTTCTTACACCTGCAGGAGAGGAGACAATGTCAGAGATGAAAGGGAAGGCCAGAGACATTGCCCTCAGCCACAGACCTCGTCTGCTACATGGGGGGACAAGGAGAAGTGATGGGGTGGATCACCCCAGCACAGCCCAGGCAGGTGCTTACCAAGCAACAGAGATCCTGGGATCCAGATAGTTGAGTTTGGAGGTGCCCAAAGCAATCTGCTTGTTCTCCTCCCTATCTGTAGCCTGAACCTCCAGCTTCATCAGTTGCTCCTCGATCCTCTGCACTGCTTTCTTCTTGCTCTCCACTGTCCTGGGGTGGGAAAAAAGCAAGGAATTAAATTCCTTATGCCCTGTAAGGCGTGAGCTGGCAGTGCTGTGGAAACCCAAAGGGATTCTGCTCAAGGTAAGCAATGTCACCAGCCACCAAGGGCAGCTGTGTCAGCACAGATGGTGACACAAAACACTCAGCACACGCAATTAAGAACTGACATTTTCAAAGAGGCAGAGCAGGAATCCTAAGCAGCAGTTTTGTTTTAAAGGGTTGGAAGCAACAGCCTGAAGTGTACTGATGCTACTCCCACTTCCAAACCAGCCCATCCATCCCTCAGTAAGAGTCATGCTGTGATCCTGCTTTCAGAGCTCCCACAACTCAGCACCCCTGTGGCTGTTCTGCAGAGCTCACACGGAGCACGAGTACATCGTCTGCGCTGTGGGCTTCCAGCTGGGAGAGCAGAACTCGGGCAAGTGCCTGTGCAATTAACTGTGTAACTCCTGGCTCCCCAGTCAGACAGCAATGCTGCACTCTGGATCTGTCCCTCTGTGGGGTGGGTGAGCACTGGTGGGTGCTCAGCAAGGAGGGCTGGGCACGAGTGACCATGTCAGGAACGGCAGTGTCAGACCACCCCATGAGTGACCATTTCTTCACACACGGAGTAAAAAGGGGAAAAAAACCTTCCCAGATCACAGGCCAGGGAAACAGAATGCAGGATGAAGTACTCCTTCTGGGAGCACTGCACAGCCCAGGAACACCAGCCTTACTTTTTAGACTTCTCATCCCTCCGGACCTTGGCATCAGCTTTGGCGCTTTTCAGTTCTCTCCTGGCATCAGCTAACTGCTCCTTCTTGGCATCGATCTAGGAGAGGCAAAACCAGAGGGCAGCACCGTGAACAAGCTGCTGACAACTGTGGCAGTCTCCCCTGGGCACCATGGCCCAGGGAGTGAGTTTGTGACCATGTTCAGAATCTACCAGTGGTCAGACCCACTTCTACAGAACAACTGGCCATTGGCCTTTCAGAGTGCTGCAAAGCTGAGTGTGGTGAGATATTCCCCTCAGACAACAGGGCCCCACTCATTTCCAAAGACAAGGTGGTGCTAGGAGCTTTCCCACACAGTACAACCAAGCAGGCAAGGGAATTGTTTTGGTCTGGCCTGGCCAACAGCCCCTCCAGGCAGCTTGTCTGACTCCACTGTATCCTGCCAGTATCACCACTGTTCCCTCAGCAGAAATCAGCCCCAAATCCTACACACTGAAGGGTGTTAAGGCTTCAGGCAGTTCTTCTCCAGTAAGTTTAGGATTCAGGGAGATTTAGCGTTTTGCAGCCCCTGTTCAACCATTCCCCTTACACATCCTCAAGCTCTAAGATCTAGGGTGAAGGCAGCCATGTTAGGTGTTACAGAAGCAGGGGACACTGCAGTGCCAAACCAGAAGTCCTTATTGTGAAGGTTATTCTAAAGCCAGACCAGAAACAGACCTAACCCCTTTGGACCTCATGGCCTTCACCAGAAACAATCTGCAAAGGAAGAGGTCAAGTCAGAGGGGCATAATGTACCTTGTACACAGCCTGCACTGACAGTGGCCTGGCATTTACACAACAGGGGTGGATTCTCACTCTGGGTTCTTTAGGGGACATAGATCAGAGACAGAGACTGCTGCTCTGGAGCTTCAATGGTAGCAGAACACAGAGCTATGGGATGAAGGGCAGAAAAAGGGCCTGGTCTTGTTCTTTTCAAGTATAAAGCAGCTCAGTCCCTTTCAGCTCACTGCTCCTCTCTGAGCAGGCACATCTCTGATGCAGCAATACCCAACTCCTGCCAGGGAAAAGCAGGCTCTGCTTCCATTTCACCCCAAGTGAAAGGAATCATGACCCCTGAGAAGCAGCACTTGCAGCCCTGCCCTGACCCCAGAGCTGGGCAGGGGGGAGGTACCTTGCTCTGCAGGTTCATCATGGACTTCTCAAAGGTTTTGGGTGGAGCTCTCTGGTGGTTGCACAGAATGGCCACCGCTCTGTTGGCACGGTTATAGGAGAGGATCTTCGCTGGGATGTTGTCATCCGCTGTGAAGGACAGGCAAAGTGGTGAAGGTGTGGGTTCTCCAGGGTGTGCAGCCCCAGCCAGTGTCCCACCAACTGCACACTCACAGTCACTGCAGAAATAACCTTCCCCTCCCATGGGCCAGTCCCAACACTGCACTCTAATTACAGCCCAAAGGGCCTGACCACTTCCATCTCAGGCCCTAACTCCTTCTGCTATGTTTGTTTCATCACCATTGACACCATCTGTTAACTCCAGAGAGAGGAAGCACAGCCATGCTCAGAGCAGAGGACAGCAGGACACCACTGCTTCACAGATCCAACATGCCCAACTTTGTAAAGCTGCAAAGTGCAAGACAGCAGTGCTCACAGAGGCTGTAAATGAGCAGCCAAGAAACATGGGCCTGCTACAGATGCATCTGCCTTGCCTGTCATCTACAGCAGAAGGCAAACAGATTTGGTAAAGGACAGGCACAACCTAGCAGGCACACCCTGGTGTGTTCACAAGTTGCTTCTGCCCTGCCCCAGTGCTGGGCTGCTCAACTACCCCCAAAGATTGGCAGCAGGATTTTGGTCAGACCTCAGCTGCCTGACATTTGTGCTGAGAACTGCAACGAGGAAGTGGTGAACAGATATACAGCTTGTGGCTCAGCCAAGGAAGCCAGGTCTGTATCACAGCATAAGATCTGTTCCCCCCTCACCGTGTCAGGGACAAGACTTACGGTTAGTGAGCTCCTTGAGCTGCTGCTGTAGCGTGATGGAGGCGTTGTAAGTACGGAATACCTTGGCTGTCAGTCCCTCCATAAGGTCCTGAAGGTGTTTATTTAAGATACTGGTCTAAAAGGAGCAGAAAGGAGATGACAGTCAGCACTAGAAGTGACCACAGCATTTGTGAAATCTCCAGACTCACAGCTGGTGAGGACACACAGCTCACAGCTGAAGCCTGGTGTACTCAGACCTGACCACAACACAATAGCCACAACATTACTGAAACCACAGGAAAAGTGAACAAAGAACTAACGAGTATTAGATTGGTAACAAGTACCACAAGTGGCCAAAAGAGATTTCTTCAGTGTGGAGGCTTTGGTTTCCAACAGGTACAGAAGTGCCTATCCCATCCCAGGGAAGGTGCCTGAACCACCAGTGCTCCCACAGAGCCAAGTGTGCAGATGGGGATGGTATCTCAAAATCTGTCACCTCACACATTCACCATCTCTGAACTCTGAACAAACCTCCCCAAGTCAGAGCCAGACAAGCTCACCAGGACCAAGGCCCATCACTTCAGGAACCTGTGGGCACAGTGGATAATAGAGACACCAGACTGAGACACTCTCACTGATTTTAGCCTCCTCTGGAAGGAAATTGCCTCTGAAACCATTTCTGGAACAGAGCAGCTGTTCCTGCCTGGTGCAGAAGGAGCCTGTTCATGGGGCTCTACCACCCTCACCATGAAATACTGCTTACATTGAGGCGGTCAAAGAGGTCATCCTCAGGCTGCTTGTTCTCCATGAACAGCTGAAGATTCTTAAACACCTGCAGAAAAAGAAAACCAGGAACTTCAGGCACACAGACCAGACAGTGCTGAGCAGTAGTAAGACATATGGAAGCAGTACTGCCAGGGTGCCAATTAGACTGTTTTCAGGGAACAGCAATGATGCCGGATGTTACCTCCCAGCAGGCAAAGATCCACTTCTCAATGCAACACTTGCATTGCAGGTTCTTCCCCAGCAACAGGAGCCCTGAGCCTTTATCCTCATCCTTTAGATCAAAATTGCAGGAGACTCTGCTCTGGCTTAACTGCCTAACACAGAAAGAGACCCCAAAGCTACTGCCTTTCTCTTACTCTCCATCATTACTCCAGCCAAAGTGACCCCCTCAAGCCATTTCCCATGGAGTGAGGCTATCAGAAACCAACCCTTCTCACTACTGCATTGTTTCATACAATTTCATGCCAAACAAGTCTCACTGGGGTAGGGAGAATAATCAAAACATCTTTGATTATAACAGAGACCACAAATTCCAGCTCTGCATGCTCCAAATCCCCAGCTTCTCAACAACACATTCTTCTACAGACACCCAATATACAAAGATTTCAAGTTCCACAATAATCAATTCCCCATTGTAAGCACAGAAGAGACACCAAGAGACACCAACACCTATAAATTTATGCAGAAAAAGATGTTTTCCTCTTTAAACAAGGAAGGAAGAATTCCAGCATATGTTAATTTCCATAGCAGATGTAGTTGTGATTTTTCAGTTGTTTTGCTCCCCAAGAGGCTGTTACAACTACCACAGTATCATACACAGAGTATCTCACACACTGTGCTGACTGCAGAGCTCTGAGCCAGATGCAAAACTGTTATACCCACAAGACCAAAAGTCTTTTTGGACAGTGCCTTCCAGGTTCACACAGCTGGATGGAGATTTATTCTGCAATGAGGTCAACACCACAGCAAATTTGAAATTAGGGGATGACAATGAAATAGAAGAACTGACACTGCATAAGAAGGAAGGCCTGGCTGGTAGATACCCAGGTTCATGGCCCAGAGGTATCAGTGCACCTACTCCATATGCTCTGGAGCACCTGTGATCAAGACCCTCACCGAGAGCTCAGCTCCAACATGAACCAAACCCTTGTGGCACAGAATTGGTATCAATAAAGCCCAAGTCAAACTGCTGCTCTAACAGTGCTGGCCAGCACAGTATTTTCAGGACCTTTTATACTGTTATTTGTCATGCAGGCCTAGAACTCTACCATCTACAGGTTGACAAAACTAAACTGCTGACCAGAAAGAGACCCAAGAAACTCATCTAACATGGCTGTTACAGTTATGTTATGCCAACTCTTCACACTGAGACCACAGGGAAGAGCAGTAAGATGTTTAACCACCTCATCTGCTCGGCCGTGTCCCACCATCTCCCACAGCACTGCCAATAAAAAGAAGGTAACATTAACGGACTTGTTTTCTGGCTATGAATCTGAGCAGTGACAAAGAAACTTGTTACTGCCATCAAAACTGTGCTGACCACATTTCTGTGCAATTCAGCCTGTGCATGTGCTTGTGGAGGTGCCTTACCCTCTTCTCCACAGGGACCTTGTTGTAGTATCGGATGGAATCTTTTCCGAGGAAGTCAAACTCAACCACGTATTCCTGACCATCCAGCTCAGGATGCAGCTTGATGTGCTCTACCCTCAGAGAGCAGCAGCCCACGGTGTCAGCTGTCTCTCCTTCTTCCTTTTCATTACCAGCTCTCAGGGCAAGCTACATTTGTATCAAGAGAAGAGAGGTCAGCATTTCAAACCACCCCCAGAACAGAGAGATGCTGGAAACTTCCAGACACTACCTAGACTCAGCAGTGTCCAGAGGAGAGAAAGGAAGAAAATTCGTTTCAGTGGATAAAACTGACACAGCGACAAATTTATCACAATATCTCCTTTTTTTTTTAAAGAGAAGTTTAAGCCCGGATGTTTTACCAACTTTAAGTAACTCAATCTGTGAGACAGCTCTGACTAATCTAAGCTCATTTCAAGACGTGTGGTATTCTTTTATAATCAAATTGCCTTGCATGTGAATTCGACTTGAAACAAATCATTCAGTTCAGTTGCAAATCTTTATGCTTCTACCTATTCACTGCATGCTAAATACACTTCAAATACCATACAGGTAATATAAATATTGGGTTATACAAATTATCTAAAGGTTACATCTGGTTGCATAAAAATATGTATTTTAACAGCACCAGCTAAACCTATTTCTAATATTTGGAAAAACCCTTCAGTGTTCATATGAAACCACAATTATTCACATCAAAGTTCTCTGGTTTACATCAAACCTTTCTGAATAAAACCTGTTAATTTAGCTGGCCAAGACACCACATGCTACCAGGGAACAGCACTCTGGGAACTGGTTTTATGTCAGTTTAAATGTATCAACACAACTGCAGTTTTCTTTAAGCTGTGGTGAAAAAAAATGAGCATAATTACAAAACCTCACAACTGTGACCTCAAAACTGAAAAGGTGACAAACCAGCAGAAATTCCCAGCAGGAAAACTGAAACAGCTGGAGACAAAAGGCCCACATGAACTTCCCAGTAATCCAACTGGGCAATTCTGGAACCAGGCTGTGAATTTTGCCTGAACTAAACAATGCTGCCTGAAATAGCCATGTTCAGTACAATAGTTCACTGCTCTGGATTCCAGGTAACGGGAGGAAAAGGAGGTGGGAGTCTGCCCACCAGGAAGTCTCAGGACACCTTAGTAACTGGGCTCAATTCTGCCTTGGAGACAAACATACAGCATTCCCAAGCATTCCCAGCAGGAGAGGGGAGATGAGAGGAGCTGCTGGGGAAGGAGCCTCACCTTGTCAATGAAGTACAGTGCCACAGCTCTCTGCCGCACCTTCATCTCTTTGGATTTCCAGTCTTCTCGGTACTGATTTCGGATTTTATCTACACACTTCTTCAACCTCCGAGCTGTCTCGTACTTCTGCCAGTCCTTCTCACCCTGGTGGGGAAGTTGGAAGAGAATCAGCATTGGAGAGCAGGCAAAGGACCAGTTCCAATCTGCATCTTAAGGCTTTGCAAGCCTGTGTGTGGCAAACGTTCTCCCTGCACAAAGCACAGAGCTCTTCTGCTCGGCAGCTCAGCTCCACACTGTGCTGCCACACAGCTGCAGGTCATTCAGATTTCCATGATATTAAATGCTTCCACGGAAGCAACTCTAGAGACACAAAAGATATGTCTTCCCTGCTTCTCAACATATAAATGGCTTCCTCTGCTTTATTCAGATGACACTTATGTTCTTTCAGCTGTGTAATTAAACACCCATAAAAGGTAAAAGCAACATCAACAGTTCATCATCATTATTCTATATTCAAGCTGTAACAAAAAAGGGCAGGAATTCACAAGGAACAGAGATTTTACTTTTTTTTTCCCCTAGACCTGTAGGACAAACACCTTGTTACAAATCCAGGAAAAAAATCCCTTAGACAAAGACTTACTGAGAAGAGCTTAAATCCTTGATTTTATGGGCTTGATCTGCTGATGAGCTATTTGCTCCCACAGCAGGGTTTGTTTTCCTTCAGTCATGAGCTCCTTACCAGGTTTTTAATTTTACAACTGACTAATTAACAAATCCATGGTTAGAACTTCACTGCATGATCAGGCAGAGAAAGTTAAGGCCCAATGTAGGTAAAATATCCACCAGAGTGAGTCTATTCTTGGATAAATCACATCCTTTTAGGTTTACACAGGTTAAAGGAATCCTACTAGGAATGACACACAATGATGCTTTTCAGGAGACATTTTCCAGATTTCACCTGCTCTGCTGGACAGTAACTCTACTGTCTCTTTTCAAGAGGGAACAGAAGCTTCCCCATGTTTTTCAATCACTGTAGGATGAAATAGCAAAGCAGCTTTACCTCTTATCTCTCTCCTAACCAAGAGCTACATTTCCTTCTTGGAGACATGACCATGAAGACGGTATTGTTTTGGTTTTTTTTTTTAGCTAGGTCTTTACCTTAATTCTTGAGCTAGGGTTCAACATGATGTATTTGATAGAGCCTTGGATGTTCTCAGTCCATGACACCAGCCAGGTAACCTTGTTATCGTGCCGGACCTCCTTCCATTTGTGTCCTGGTGGAGGGGCAGGGATCTTGGAATCCCTGCATTAGAAAACAAAAACTACTTAAAGAAACTCCCACCAGTATCCAAGTAAAGAAAGTAATGAATAGCATCACACAAAGAAAGCACAGAGAAAGAAACTGAGGTAACGTAAGTACCTATCACACAAGCAGGAAACCAAGTGAATCAAAGTGAACAGTCAAAGATCAGGAATGTAATTGCTACCAGTATGTCCCTGCTGAAGAGTTACAGTATAGGCAGGACACACATTGCTAGGACCAGCTCTGATTTGCACACCCTGCACTAGTGTTCACACCTATCAGGACTAGTCTGAAAAGAAGCCCACCTAACCTTAGCCTTCCACACCAAGGAAGACAAAATAGGGCAACTTGTCTAGAAGAAAATTAATTTATGGAAACACCAGCAGGAAGGACTGTGGAAGCAGATGTAGGCTGTTGGCATGAGGAAGAAAATATGTTGACAAAGCTCTACATGAAACCCATGCTAGTCTTGCTCAGTCTGCTTGTATGACTCAGTTTCTTATCTGTATAAGATAAGCAGCATCCCTACTTCTACATGCTTGAATATCAATCTAGATAGGGTTTTAAAAAACAAGCAAAGCCAAGGTGTGAAGCAAGCAGCACTCACTTGCTGCAGTTGATGATGATGTCTTCTGGCATGATGCGTCTCTTCAACATGCCCATTTTGGGGTGGTTCCCACGACCTCGGAAGAGACCTGGGGGTTCAATCTTAAAGTTGGCAATCCTCTCCTTGTGGTTGTCCATCACACAGTACCCATATTCCTTCAATAGCCGCTCATTCTCCTCTTTGATTTTCTGGAAAAAGCCAAAAGTGCAGATGAAAAAACATACCCAGCACCACACACAGCTTTGAATGTCAAGACTTAGAGAACCAGGTTCCCATCACGGCAGGTGTTATCAGACTGGCCACAGAGCAGCAGACTGGCCAGAAAAGCATTCATAAAACACAAACAGCACAAACTGGAAAAAGGGAAAGAATGTGCAAAAACTCCCTGAAAACTTGTATTTGAGGGAAACAGATTAGTGCTGGTGGAGGCAGCTAAATTTTGTCACAGGAGGCATATACCTCTACCCACATATCACAGCTATAAGGGCAGTCCCAGCTCAGAACTGCTGCTTTATAATCTATATTGAGCACTTGGCACCCACTGGACTTTACATCTTGTTTATGTATAAAAACTCTGTGTATAAAAGAGTTCTGTGTCTGAACTCCTCATCAGAAAACAGGCAAAGGAATGTCTCCAGGCTGCTGCATGTCAAGCCTGTGTCAGCAAATGGTCTCATAAGCAGAACACAGTCTCCTAAGAAAGAATGTGCTGAGATTTCACTGCATACTTCTGTGCCTGAACTCTAATTATATAGAAGGAAAAATAAAAACATTGCAGCTCAAAATAAAACATCTGACCCATAGACAGCACTGCTGCTCCAGCTAAGAAAGTAATAGAAAAAGCCACTTCTGCTCCTTTGCAAGAACTACCACGGACAGGAACTGAAGGCCTTGTCCACATTTACCAAATGGAAAACAGCAGTAAGACATGGGCTCTCCATTTTGGTGGGATCCCTCCAACCCCAAAGGCTGCAGTTCCAAGATACCAGGCCCCTCACTCAAAGGGTAATTACTAGATCGTTGCAAAAGTTCAACTGAGAACTTGGGGAAAGTTTCCAACTTCCACTGCAGTTAATTTAATTCTCTCCCTACAAGTCACTGTAGCCATGCTATTGGATAATAAAGCTAATTTTTATTCAAAAAACAGCATTACCTGATGTTGAAGACTTCTCCTCTCATTCCATTCACTAATGGCATTGCAGCATCCCTTCCACCATCCTTATCTGTCCTTCATCTATCCACTGCTCATTATTGTCCAGGGACCAACGATCTCATGGAGGCAGCACCTCTGTTTCTCTTTATTTACTTAACTTCACTTAAGCAGTCACTTAACTTTATTTACCTAAGCAGGATCAGCCCTACCAATATCATTTCAAGTCAGGATGAAGATTCAGCTGTAAACACAGTGCTCTGCCCTACCTGAGCTGCACAGTACAGACTCCTACAGTCAACATGAAAGTAATAATCTGAAAGCTAGTGAAAACACTGGCATATGAACAGCAAGGCAGGCAGAGGAACGATTACACAAAGATGTTTACAAGCCAGCTAAGAATCACAAAGTCTCCTAGAATTCCCTCTGGTACCTGTTTCTCCTCCTTGGACATCTGTTTCCTAGCTTCCGACTGAGCTTTGAAATACTGGCTCATGTGGGTGAAGTCACACTTGCTGAGGCTGGTGATAGTGCTCTTCTCTTCAGAGGTCATTTCCTTGCAGAAAAAAAGCAGAGCTTTAAGTTTTCATACACAGCAGAACTTATCCGACCCCGAACTTACTCCACCCTAGGCAGCTTGAACAGAAAATAGCAGCAGGTTCTCACAATCAAACTCCCCAAATTCTTGCACAGAACGAAGTCCAAGAGGAAAGGAGAAGCAGCAGAGCCTATGGAGCACAGGCCTTGCAGCAGTCTGAGCTCTGCAAGCACTGGGCAATGCTGCACAGCTTTCCAAAGCTCTCTCACACCCAACTGTGGCTAGGATCACTGAGGGACAGGGAGAAAAACCTACCCAGGAAAACTGCATCAGACTGATCTAAAGATCTGATATTATGGCTGATGACTGAGGTGAAGTTCTGAGATTTTTAGGTCTTTGGAAGGTGTTTCCTGGCTCTTCCATAAGGCACATAACAGGCAGGTCAGCTACACCCCATCACACTGTTAACAAGCAAATTTGGTTGGGAGAAGCCTGAGTTTGTTGGTTTAGGAAAGCATTTATGAAAAGGTTCTTCCCAGTGAACGACAGTATAAATGGGAAACTTCATAGCTACGTTCTGAGGCAGCTTTTAGTTGCCTCAAGCCAATTTTTGTGTGCATGGAACAGTAACTCCTATTCACTGCCCAGTGCTGAGGAGACACTGACTGTGCACTGCAGTCACTGCAGCCCAGCACTATGTGCATACCTTCCTCCAGTCTTTGAAAAAGTTTTTCCTGAAGATCTCCTTTGTAGTGTACTCATGATCAAGCATTTTTGCAAAGAATGTGGCAACTTCTTCTGCTTTGGTACTCAGCTTCATGACTTTACCTACAAAGAAAAGTTTACTTTTTAAAGGAAATGGTAAACAGGAATCAAAGCCAGAAAAAGGCCACAGTAACTACCTTAAAGGATTGTATTTTTACCATGGTTTTTCTTTAAAATGTTACATAACACAGCAAATTGAATGGACAAAGGAAACAGAGAAGCACAATTGCTTGACTTTCATCACAAACATTTGGAAAAAAGTTTCCTCTGGAATCTAAACATTACAAAAAAGCAAGAGCAATCTGATGTGAGACAGGACTGAGACGCAGGGCAGGAAGGGGAAAAGGAAACCCTCCTCTGAGCCACCCCTGGGGTGGGTACACTCCTGGGGAGATGCTGATTGAAGTCAGAGAGAGAAGGGATTTTATAAAATTGCATATTCTGGCACTCAGACACATATGGCAAATGCAGTCCCTGTATTCCTCCTCATCCCACGGAGGGACTCCGCCTTGGAACACCCCTCTCCAGCCTCTAGCTATTTCTAGGCAGGAAGAGCCCTTCCTATGGATGCACCACAAATAGGCTGCAAAGCCATGCCAAATATTGAGCTCTCCTTCATTGCAGGGAAACGTGTCAGGATGCTGTTAATTGTTCCCTGTGCTGTGGGAATGCACTCCTGCCTCTCTAAACCAGGCTCCAAAGCCAGGCATTTTTAAGGAAGACTGAGCTGTCAGTGAATGGAGAGGTCACATTCCAGCTTCTCTGCACGACTGCAGTACAAAGTGAAATTGCTGCAAGGGAAGGCTGTAAAACACAAGGGAGAAGAGGCTGCAGCAACAGTGAAGCTGCGGATTCCACATCTAACGCGCCTGTCGAGCATCTTCTTGGTCCAGACTGCATTCCTGATGAAACGTGGGGTGCCAGTGATCCCTGTGAAGGATTTTGCATGCAGCTCACATCTACAGCTAGTTGCAAGAAATATTTAAAGTTCCAATGGGCTGGCAGACTGTCAATACCTGTGGGTTTTTTAACGACCATTTTACTGCACAAAAGTGAACACGACAAACTGTTCAATCCATGCTCTTGGAGAAAAAAAAAAACCCAAACCACCACACTTTTGATTTACTACATATTTTCAAAAGTTGCATCATCTCCAAAATTAAAGCATGAGAGTCAGCTATAAAGCCTTAAGATCTATAAACCCTCGTAAAACAGGACTTAGCAAAAGGTCCTCCCAATGATCTGAGAATATTCCACAATTAAATTAAACCAACAGTAACTCTGCCAATTTTGAAGCTGTAACCTAAAATACAGCATTTGTTTGCTTATAACAGGAAATGGGGGAAGGGAGAGACAGCAAGGGAAACTGTTTTTCCAGGCTGTAAGTCTAGCTTGAAAGAGGCTATCGAGTTAGCAACGTGTTATGGGGCTAAAATGTCTGATATTTTTCCCAAACAGCTGAGGGCTCAGTTGCCTTTATCCAATCACTTTATAATATATTTCATCGGATTCAGTTTCCTCCTTTTTTACAAAGGATTTGAAAAGTGACAGGACTGGACACTTAAAGGAAAAAAAGGGATTTATTCCAGAATATTAGTTGCACGATTAAAAATCCTGAAAACCAGAGAGCAACCAGGGGACATAATGAGCTGAAGAGACCATGTGGCCATGGACTGAAGAGCAACTGCCACCACCTACACCCCGACCTTGCTCCATCTACAGCAAAATATGCAAGTGTCAGCCACCTCTGGGCTACAAGCAGTGGCTGCTTAACCCACAGTCACTCAAAAAAAGATTGCTTGGGCACTTCAAGCTCCTTCCCCGTGTCAGTATTGTAGGCACTAACAATAGCCCCTGCAGTCATTATGTGAGATGAAAACAGGCAGGTCCCACTGCAGTGCAATCAGCAGGCCAGGACAGATTCCTCCAGTGTGAGCCCACAGCCTGGCAGCTGGCTGGCCAGCACAGCCTCATTACTGGGCTCCACAAATCATCCTGGGATAATCTTGAAATTAGACAATGGCTTGTGAGCACAGACAGTGGCTCTCAGCAGCTGCTGTGTAAATCAGACATCTGATTTTTTGCCTAGTTTCTCAAGGAAGGCTTATGTGATGCCTTTATTTGCCAGACACCCCCCTTGCCCTCCCCATGACTGTTGAGCTTATTGATGAATTTCTGCGATGACAGAGGCAGAGGTTACAAAAATCCCTGCAGAGGTTCTGTGAAATAGATGGCTACAGAGACAAGGAGCTTATTGCTGTCTGCACCAAGGGACAGCTACAGTGCAACCTGCCCCTCCCCTTCTCTAGACAGCAGGAGACAGATCATGCATTTTTCAAAAGAGGAAAACAATTTCCAACTTCGTATTAAGTTCTTACCAAAACCTAAGAAAGAAGTCTGCAGACATCCTTGATCACTTGCTTGGAGATGGCCTTTAATAGGCTGCAGTATGTTTATTTCCCTACACCAAGGGACAGCTACAGTGCAACCTGCCCCTCCCCTTCTCTAGACAGCAGGAGACAGATCATGCATTTTTCAAAAGAGGAAAACAATTTCCAACTTCGTATTAAGTTCTTACCAAAACCTAAGAAAGAAGTCTGCAGACATCCTTGATCACTTGCTTGGAGATGGCCTTTAATAGGCTGCAGTATGTTTATTTCCCTACCCTAAATTCCTCGGGATTTAAAAACACTGTGTCATGTCACATCAAAACAGCACGTTGCTCCTGGAGGAGTTCCATGTGCAGATGTCCCCTTCACCAAAAATTACATTTTCATCCATTCAAATACCTCCCACTTAATTCAATCCTGGGTTAATTTGATCCTTCATTTAACATGATCACAGGACTAAAAGGAAACACACGGGTCATCAAGCCCAGGCTCCAGCAGGCATCACATCATATAATCCCTTCCACGTGAGCCTCCAACCACCAGTCAGCCCAGGATATTAGAATCTCACATCAATTAGTTCTACCACACACCAGGGTCACGAAGTGGGACCATGACTTACACCAGAGGGCTGTGTCCTTGCAGCCAGGGTCATCCCATTCATTCCTACAAGATCCTAATCATCTGTATCAAAATTCTATTGTCCTTTATTCCACTCATGCCACCAAATGATCATGAATATCATCACAGATGATGGAAGTTGCAAATTCTTAAGGTTAAAGACAACAGAGCAAGCCTAAAGGCGACCAGGGATGAGGCAGCTACAATTACATACTTCACTGGGCAGACACTGCTACTCTGAGCCATCAGACACTCTCACACTGGTAAGTAAGCTGAGAGATTCACCACCGTAACGGAGAATGGGTTCATCCCTGTGTCACCTCAGTGAGCAAAATTCACCAGGCTGTTCCTTTATTTCCACAGACCATTCTTTCACTTCATCACTGAGGAGCTGCTTTTATGCTAACCACTAAAACAAAACCACCTCCTCAGCAACTCAGGCCCCGGAAGAACACCACAATACCCTGAGAATGTTTATTTCTCTTCTTAGCGAGTAGAAACACTGATTAACTCACCATCATAATAAAACTTGACATTTTCAGGCAGAGGTTCATATGGTGGAGCAAATACAGGACCTTTGTGCTCTAGGAACTTCCATTTAATGCCTTCAGGGTAGCGCTCTTCTTCCCACCTTCAAGAAAGAAATATGAACCAATACAATTTTAAGCTCCTAATCTTCATTTTATTACTGTGTGGGTACAAGAGGATGCTAAAGAAAATCAGCAAGCAATCACTGCTTTGCCAGCTACAGACCAAGAACAAATACTCAATGCCATGTCACCATTTAATTTCTTTTTCCTCCTTTTTTTTCCCCCCACCCCAAAGCACAGTCACGTCCATGAACAGAACACCTTGGGTCTCGGGTTATCTGATGACACCATATTCCTCACCTCCCACTTGCTCCTCTTTTCACAAAATCACACAGCTGAAAATGCTTAGCTCTTAAGAAAATGAAGAACTCAGCCCTGTAAAACAGCTAGGATCATGCCAAATTAGAGTCAGCTGTGATCTAACATCAGGTCCAGGATGCCTGCTCAGCAAAGCCAAACAATTGTGGTATATTATGCAGCTGCTTTCAGATGTGGACAATATGCCATTAAAGGCAGAGATAAAGAAACAGATGCTCATTTACGACTTAAATGAGAACAAACCTGCTTGGACGTAAAGACTAAAACCTGCTCTGTCATTTTAAATTCATTCCAATTCTCTGGGTCAGAAAAAGCACACTAGGAGAAAAACAGAGCAGCATGGAAAACTGCATGTTTGCCTTAAAGAACCTCTAGAATAATGCCTTGCAAATGATGCATTTGGTAGCACAACACAGCAAGGACAGTGCCACCAATCCCACAGCCCAACTGAGCAGGGTCAGCAATTCATCTGCAGAGAAAAGGGTTCCAGTCAGGCCAGTATCCTCCCCCAGGGTCGCAGTGCCCAAGCCACTGACTCCACACTCCTCCCCTCCATGCTGCTTTCAGATTACCACAACATGAGTGCTACATAGGCATAGTGCTGCTGGCATAGGATTCCCTGCTGGGAAAGGCTATTTCACCTTAGTGATCAATCAACTGGAAGACCATTAACCTGTCACAGCATTTGGTCTCTGAATTGCCCAGACAACTTTGCTGACCAGCCAAGACAATTAAAAAAAAAAAAAAAAAAAGGGAGTTTAAGCTTCCATCTAGTGTCAGCCCTATGGAGCAGCAGAGTCCTGTCCTGGGTGCCAGAGCAGCTGAGGAAAGATGTGCATGTCCTGCCTGCATCCCAGGAGTTGTGATGCACATGCACAGATTGCTTCATCCCTGCTGAGATAAAAGTCACTGCACAGAAGATAAGCACTGTATAGAGACAAGAGTTTCTGCTGGAAGACACTCAAAATGCTTCACTGGTGTCTGTACATCAATAATTTAGCAACAGCAGTTGTTTAGGACACAGCAGTTGGCCATAGTTAGAAAGACACCATCTCTGACCACAGCACTGGGCTTGATTTTTTTCTGATGAGAAGCACAGCAACATTTTAACAGCAAAGGGCCCAATCCCAGCTATTAGTACTGAACTGCATGTCAGACTTCAGACTCTGGCTGGGAAGAAAGCTTGAGTAAACTATGTTGATATAAGAAACCAATATTGACACAGATTCCAAATATTTACATTCCAAATGATTGTTGTGTTTTGCTTCTTTTTTAAATTAATTAGAAGCTAGAAATCTAAATATTTTGTCAAACATAGGCCTAGTTTCTTCCACCCAGAAGCTCCTTTCAACCAAACAAATCTAAATCATTGTCCTCTCCTCCCAGCCAGGATAAGCTTATCCTCTCTGACAATGGGTGTTTTTATTTCAGTAAAGTAAGGGGATCATTCACAGTAGTTACTATTTTTCAGACAGGTTTGTCATTCTTGCTTTTCAGCCTTAGCTTTTTTAAATTTATCCCTCTGGTATTTACTTGATGAGAAATTCTGTACCTCTATCGCTTCCTGTTCTTTTACAAAGGACACATGCAAAAGGAGTACTAGAAAGGCAGCAGTTTAAACAGAGAGCTGAAACACATTGTGCCTTTTGGGGAAGGCTACAAGGGAACATGGGATCCATGGGGTGGTTTCTAAGCCCAAAAAGTACCAGAGGGTATGCCACGAAAAGATCACAAACCATTCCAAATCCCACCATCACCTCCCTAAACCTTAAGACAAAAGGCAAGAGTGAACCTCCTGAGTTTAGCCAATTTTTCATCCTCATTTGGTTTCAAAAGAAAAAAAAGAGCATTGCAGCACCACTGCCCTCAGCGGCTTCTGGTTCTGAAGCAAACATTTGACAAAGGGTTTTGTGGGAGCAAGGAGAATGTTGCCTGTTAGGAAAGCTGTGTTACTGATTTCAGCAACAACTGTGCTGATCAGTCACAGAGGTTCCTTGATTAAATCCCATATCAAACCTGTCTAGGAACATCAGGGTGGTTCAGGAAGGTAGAGCTGGGGAGGATTTTTCAAGTGGAATGAAAAGAGAGAAGATTCTTAGGAAAAAAAACAGAATATACCTCAGGGATATGTTATTTCAAGGAAATGAACTTACAGTAACACAAGGTGGGAGAAGTGCTCCTAAGGTGCACTTCTGAATCACATATTCTTCACATGCTGACAGGGCGTGAAAATGACCTCTGAAAGAGCTCCACATGGTGATGAATGAGGCCAGTGCCTTGGGAATGTCTAGCATCAAAAAGTCAGGAGGAAAATGCTCAAGGCAGCAAGCACTTGAGGAAGCAGCCAAAAAAAAAGGTATCAGACTTTCAGAAAATTGACTCAGATGGAACATAAAATGCCCTTAAGAGACACAACTGAAGTGCAGATGAAACCCTGTCCAGCACAGACACGCTATAGAGAGCTGCAGATGGATGACAGGAACATCAGCAGAAGGATGCAGCAACCTAGTGCCAAATTTTGCTAAACATGCTTTCCAAGGCAGTTTTCCTCAGCAGTAAGCACAAACTGCAGAGCTTAACACAGCTACCAAGGCCTGTGCTGCCCAGGCAGGTGAAGGGAGAACAGGACAGCCTTCCAGTAAAGGTTTGCTGTGCAAGGATAGACTACAATAAAAGGGAGCTGTGATAACAGAATATTAAGTTAGAACCAGCAAGGGCAGCTGAGACAAAGCCAAAAAGACAACAGAGCGTTAAGGCTCAAAGAGACCTTCTGTAGCTCCTACTGCTTCATGTCCCTGCAGTTTGTTAAAGCACATTAAATATCTGCTGTCAAAGGGATTGAGAAAAAAGTGGATTGTTCAGGAAGAAAAAAAGAATCAGGGCAGTTTTGGGGAGGGGTTTGAAACCTAAATTTCTAAGGGAGTATACAAGTATGAAAAAGATATGCAAGTGCTGATGTTCTGAGCAGGCTGTGACAATCAAAGAGAAATATGCAAAGACTATAAACACTACAGAAGATTTTTCATTTTAAAGATGAATCAATAAGAGTGACAATAAAAGGGTAAAAGATTGAACCTGAAAGGACTGAAGAAGATTGCAAAGACATTCCCCAACACTACAGATCTATTAAAAACAGCCAAATGATCTGAGAAAAAGAAAATGCTCATGGAAACATCATCTCCAAAAGGTCGTAAAAATACATTAGAGAAGTGCAGAAAACACACATGCTTTGAGAACTACATTTGCATTAAACTGAGGGAAGGACTAAGGCCAAACCTTCAAAACACACAAGTAATAGCTCCTCAAATCTAGCAGTAACAGCTTAAATTACTATGGAGAGAGTTAAAAACCATCCAGCAGGTTTCTCACACAGCACTAGTGATGCAGCACAGGTCTGTCTTCCAAATGAACCATGAAGTTCAGATTTATCTAAAAAAAGGTTCTAAAAAATTCAAGAGTGGGTGAAAGCACAACTTCAGCCACCTTACTTCAGGATCCTAGGCAAGACAGAAAGTGTTTTCCATTCCAAATGTATTTTCAGAACTCCTTTGCCAAACAGCCTGAGCTCAACTGGTCACTTGATCAAGTTCCATTGTTGTGCCAGAGGCAGGAGCAGTTTTGAGAGGCACAGCTGACACCCAGCTAGAATGGTGGACACCCACTCATGCTGTACCTCTATATAACACAGGTAAGTTCTACTAGAACACTAGTTAATGCCTCTGCACATGTTAGTATATTCCTGCTACCCCCCCAAGCCCACAAGCTTTCATTGCTCTGAAGAGTGTCAGCAGGGAGCAGGTTCTGGCCACAATACTGTTATCTGATCGTTATAGGGAGCCTCTACATGACACAGATAGGGGAAAAATCCTGAACAACCCCACAAGAAAATCCAACTTATTTCCTGTTTTAGGGATATCCAAAAAGGTATTTCACTTCTACTTCAGAGGATGAACATAGTGAACGAGCTATTTATTTAGAGCTTACCACAAAGTAAGCCAATTATTCAGAACAAATCCTCATGAATCAACAGAAGAGAAAGCCAGATGTGCTTACTCAGTCAGCAGGGGAGGTACAGGGAAGTCCAGGTGCAGAGGGGAGGCTACAGCACTGACATATAGTTACCATTTCCATTTTTGCTCCTCTTCTTTTTTCGGCTTCTTTCTCTTGTCTGCTTCAGGGACTTTCTTATCTTTGCTCTTAACTTTCTTTGCTTTGATGTCCTGCAAAAGGAGAAGGAATCTGTTAGAACAAGCTACTATCTTTGCCCCTTCCCTGAAAAGATGTCTTAAAGGCATCTCAGAGTCTGTCTCTTGGGGTGCATAAGAACTGAATTCCTGTGGCTTTGCTGCATAAATGTGCTTTTAGATCATCGTATTAAGTCAAAGTCTACTGATGGTCCCACTTAGGTTTTAAGCTGAATTCTTTTACTTTACACTTGGGACGCGCTAAGTGCACACACAGCCAACTATTCTGTCTCACCTGATAAGGGACAAGTCTGGGCCATGGTAATGCGATTGCTTAGGTACAGAACCTCCCTCCCTGGCCTGCACTGCTGTATCTGGTCTGGCAAATGCCACAGAGCACATTCACACCACTTTGAGGTGGCTTCTGGGACAAGATAGAATATGCTCTGTATAGAGACACTCCTTTGAAGGGAAGAATTTCCCATTTCCAGGAGGTGTCTGCAGCAGCACAAGGGTGCCTTTGCGAGATGTGGAGTTCATTAGTCACAAATTACGGCTGACCTGTCTTTTCCAAGACCCTCTCCAAAGAAATTTCCACCCTAGACTCCATCTGAAAGCTTTATGTATCCTTCTAGCATCTAATCTGTTTCATCTCCTCTGCCTCTGAACTGAGCCACATCGTCTGTGCAACTACCACATGTGTTAGTGAGGCTCCTCTGCCAAGCTCCTTAACACAAGGGCTGTGAATTGCCTGGAACAGGCTGGAAGTTCACATCCTGGGGGCATCTTCTCCATCGTTTTAGGAGTAGGAAAGAAAGTTTCCAGACTTTTTATACATCATGGCTCAGGTAAGTGAAACTCCACCACAGGTGGGGATCTGCCACCCACAGCTCTGTCCCAGACAAAATCAGACTTCCCTTGCTTTGCATAATTCCACACCACATAGCATGGCTTTTCTTTCTTTCTTGATTGTACAAATAAACTCATCTTTCACATTACCTCTTCTTCCTCTTGTTTCCTTTTCTTTGCTTTCTTGATGTCTTCTGTTTTTATTTTCTTGGGTTTGTAGTCAGCACTAAGAACAGAAAGACTTGCTGATAAAAGCAATCCATTTTCCAGAGGAGTCATACGTGTGCTAAGTTTGTCTGCATAAGTTCACAGTATTTCTGGCACGTTCAATTTCTAAAGAATATCATTTCACGTCCCACTCTCTCAGAAGACTCAATAACCCCAAATCCAGCACAACAGCCTACCAAACCCTAAGAGCCATAAGCTGTTTCTGTGAATACCTCTTCACAAGTTCCAGACTGCTGAAGAATTGATTCAAAAGCATTAGTAGCCACTCAGTGATTACATGGGATAGGATAAATGGGTAAAACCTTAGTGACATGTTCTATCCTAACTCTTTTTCCAGTCCTCAGTCTCAGATCTGCCCACAAGGCTCACTTTTTGCATCCCCCACTAGTTCAAACAATAGCAAAATTCACTACTGGCAAATTCTTAATCTTTCCATTGCAGACATGAGATGGGAGGTCACACAAACCTAACAGAAGGCAGCAGATGATTACACGAAAGATGTCCCACCCATCTCTCTTAGAAACTGAGACACACCACACAGGAACCGAATGCCACCATGGTTAAACCCTTCCCACCCTTGAACTCTTCACTGCTAATAAGGTCAAACTAAAGAGCTGGATGGACATAACGACAGCTCACAGCAAGATGTAACTGGGCTTTTCTTTACTGGGTGGGTTCCTGTATCAGGCAAACATCATACGTGTTTTTCTCTTAGAGACAACAATCCCCAGCATAACCCACGACGTACTTAAACTCGAGGCAAACCTCCTCCTGCCTCCAAACAGGCTGACAGTGCATTTTATTCCTCTAGTGCAGTCATTTCCTCGCCCAACAGAAACCACTGCAGCCACTTAGCTACGTTAATGCCTCACTTGCTCACGTTTCTCTTTTAAAACAATCTTCATCAGTGCCTTTACCTGCCTTCTGGGGTTTTTCTTTTTTATTTACCAGTTCTGCAACGTTTCACAGCACCATCTGCAGAAGCAGGTAATGACATTTTGCATCGCACACCACAAACACTATCCTTGCCCTGCTCAGAGAACTCATAACACTGTAAGGAGTCTGGTCTCAGATCTCCAGTCACCCACCTTAACAATGATGACCTGAAATCCCACCTGCTCCCTCAATGGTCTCGTGCTAAAAGTAAAGGCAAACACCCAAGTCACGAGCACCCACAGCACTTACTCATCATCTTCTCGAGGTCTCTTCAGAGGTTTGGAGTCTTCTTTAGGAGATGCATAAAATCCATCGTCATCTGGTTCATCTTTAATACGTGGGGGACTACAACAAGAAGCAAAGAAAGGTGGTTCTAAAGTCAAAGAGGAAGTTTCTAGGAAACCAGAAACAAGTCAGTTTTAAGAAATCATCATCTGCAAAATGAGCATGTCTTCCAGTCCTGGAATGAGCTGTCATCTTAAAACCTCACAGACCTGAGGCGTGTCAGTCTCTGCGTACCCACAGTGTAGAGAGAGACACATTCAACGCCTGTGTGTTTGCCATTTCTCAAGCAACGTCAATTTCAATGGCTCAGAGTTCACTTTGTTTCTTTGAGGTTTTGACTAAGAACAACTGTAGCCTCCAGCACTTTCAAATATACTTAAAACTGAAATGCACATGTGCAGTCAAATACGGGACATTGCTCAGTTTCAACTCAATATCCTTATTGAGCCTGCTAAGAGAGAAAAAGATTAACAACTAAACAAAGATTTGAAAGCTGCTCCCTGGAATATTTTGCTAACTCAATACTGAGGCATGTGAAAACCAGAAAAGAAACAAAGATTTGGCAAAGTTAAATGGATCAGTCTCTTTTCACCATCCAAACTGCGGGAAGCAAACAATCCTGTGCCTTTCAACAGACCACAGAGTTAGGCTCAGTGTTTTCAGCCACAACGTCCTAAGACATTAGTAAGAAGTCAAAAAATAGAGTGTGAGTGCAAGAGAGACTATTCCTCTAAACAAACTCATTATTTCCAGATTTCACAGCAGCATTTCACTGATCTTCATAAAGAAAAATATGTCTCAAAGAGTCTAAAATTACATTTTGAAGCACTTAGTGCCATATTGGGCTTTCTTATTCATATTCCATCAGCAATTTCTATATCAAATTGACTCAGTTTCCAAGTCAACATGCGGGTTTTGCAATAGGATGGAGTGGGAGAAAAAAAAAAAAGCAGCATCCAGCTTTGTAGATCGCAGTCAGCAAGAGACATTCTGGAGTCTCATGTTAGCTGGTAATGTGTCCATGAAGCAGAACAAGGCAGTTTGCTCCTTCACAGCTCTAAAGCCACTGCAGTGCTGGAAGATGCAGCTCAGGGGAGATAGCTACAGGCTGCTCTAAGGAATCACTTCTGTGGCATTGCCTATAATTAACTAAGACAAGTCTGCAGCACATAGACAGTTGCGAAACATCTATGGAAAAAGAGGTATTTGTCTCGTTTAATGTATTCTCCCTTCCAGGCAGAAATGTAGAAGTACTGTGTGTACAGTCACTAGGAATTTTATCTAGTCTATTTTAACACTGAAGTATTTTGCAGCATTCTGTAATGGGAGAAATAAACTGTGATTCCAGGAAAAGAAAGGAGCTGAATGACCAAGCTGAACCTTGACTTGCATTGTTTCCAAAGGCTGTAACATTGCTCATCGTACCAAGTCTTAAGGAACAAAATCAAAACCATCTGAGTGAGGACAGCTTTTTTCTGGTGAACTTGTAAAAGAACATTTCAGCAAGGAAAAAAAAAAAAAAAAGGAAGAAAATAATTCTCTTAGCCAGCATTTGGCCCAAAGAAGGCACAGGGCCATCATACAATTGTGATGGTCCTCCAGGCTTTTCTAAAACACATGAAAAAATGCTCTTGGACCTAGAGAGGACTCAGTTACCTTGATACAAGAACATCCAGTGTCCCTGGTGAGATTAGCACATCATGCAATTCTGCTGAACAGCAGAGGCTAGAAAGAGCTATTGGCTGTCTCCTACACAATGAAACACCTAAATGTCATGGCATGCTACTTCCAGAGTATCCCCCAAAGGGCCTGGAGATGGCGCCTCTTCCCTGCGCCAGACCCAACTCCTTCGTCTGCATTTTTAAACAGGAGCAGGGAAACGAAACAGATGGAGAAACTCGTCAAAGGGCACATTCAAAACACCCAAAGAATAATTAACACGCAAGGACCAGACAGGTGTCTTCTCCCAAACCGCTCTGCATCCACAGAACGTGGTGAGACTTGGAAGGATTTTGTTTGTTTGGGGTTTTTTTTTCCCCAATAAAAAAGCATTTTATGAAAAGTGATTCATAAAACTAGACACGTGACTGAAAGCTTTGCTTGACCAAGAGAGATGGTTGCATGCATTCACCACAACACAGCCCTCCAGCAAATCAGTGGACCAGATTTAGCACCTTAAACACAACCAATGGGTGGATTTAAAACAAGTCACAAGAGATTTCGGTCGACAATTAAGAAAAAACACTCTTCTATCAATTGCTCACTTCAGGTTTTTACTAAGACTTCTTCGTCATGACTGATACCACACCAAACTCCGCAACACTCTACTATTAGCAGGAATTCAGTACTAGAGTAGAGCATCTATGCATTTCCTGAAGGTACTTCTGATGTTACAGATCTAACCTCCTTACTCATCACTCCTCTCAAAGGCTTTAGGCTGCAGTCACGTACAGCAGAGACACTCAGAGGCAACCTGGACTGGCTTTCCCAGGCCCTGTCTCCAGCAGACTGCTGCAGGGTTCCAGTCCCATTTTTACAACAGAGGTTCTTTCCAAAGCAGCTACCAGAGTGTCCACAGTTCAGTCTGTCCTTTGTAGAACCCAACCATTTACTACTCAGACAAACCCAGCACGTGCAGGCAGACACCAGGTATTCCACAGCTCCAATCTTCTGTTACCAGGTAAGCAGATCTACCAAGTCCCATCTTTCAGAAGAATATATCTTCTGAAGGGCTTAAGTGTTCCATTTATTTCTCGAAACCAAGTGAAAGGAATCAAACACTGAACACCTAATAAAAGTCAAACTGCAGCTTTTTTTTCAGATCATAGACCTGATTTCTTACCTGGAGAAACCATTTTCCTTTTCCTTCTTTATTTTTATATCACCAGAAGACAACTTCATCTGAAAAACATAAAAAGCAGGAGCTGATTAGCACCTCCCAGAGCACCTTGTGTTTTTCCAACATACAACACAGGCAGGATATTTAACTTGAGAAGGAAACCAAAGGGCACTGTGACCATCTTCATCCTCTGTAGTCCTTGGTGACCTACATGACAGACCAAAAAGGCAACATTTTCTGCAAGTCTTAGTCAACTCAGTATCTTTTGGCCTTCCAATTTCTACAGCAGATTGGAGTTAAGTATAGAGTTTATCCTTGCATGGCCTGAACATGTTTTTCTCCCTTGTCTCTGAACCTAAGCTTGGCAAAGTGAAAAGTAACATGGGAAAAATTGTGGAGCCAGCAGACACAGCTCCACTGTGGAACTGTTTCCATTCACAATACCTGCAGATAAAGCCTTTACAAGTTCACATCTAACACTCCACAAACCAAGTGTCTGGGTTAGTGTTGGGATAACTCTCTTCAGGCTGATAGAAACTTGGAAGTATAAGCTACACCTAACCCACTGAGTTTGTACCACTCAGCAGTATAAGCCAGATCCACCCTCTTGTCTCTCCCACAGGAGACACCCACCTTCTCTTCCTTTCTCTTCTCCTTGTCTTTATCTTTGTGTTTGTCTTTGTGTTTCTCTGAGCTGCCATCTTTGTGTTTGGTTTTCTCCTTGTCTTTGTGTTTCTTTTCCGAGGAATCTTTGTGCTCACTGCAAGACAAGAGACCATGTTTGCAGATGGGAACACGAGGAGATTTGACTAATACACATAATTTCCAGTGCTAGAGTCATAGGTTCTGATGATTACAAATCCTAAAAACCAAGGGATCACCTTAACAGGAAGATCCACCAGAGTCTCCTGTCATCCATTCTCCTTAGGGGGAAGAGGAACAGGAGGTGAACATACCACAAAACCACAGTGGCAAAGTGCTCCACTTCAGGAACCCCCCCATCAGCCTGGATTGCTGAGGAGATCCACAGCTGCTAGACTTAAAAGATCAACACTTTAGCTTGAATTCCCACTGTGTCTCCCTTTCCTCTTTTCCCTAGTCCACGTAAAAGGTCACTGGGATAGAGCCGCCGGTCCCGTCAATGCCCATGTCAGCTTTTGCTCAGACAACAGTTTGTCATTGTAGCAGCTCTCATCTCTGGAACTTAAAGAGAAAACCGCTGATCTCTATTATTCCCAAACAGATGGGAAAACCAGAGCAAACAGGATATGTGGTGTCCTTGTGTTTATGCAAAGTCAAACAGAAAAGGCAGGAATAATGCTGCAGTCCTCGGTCGGAGCTGTTTCATCAACTGTGCTGACCACCACGGCCAGACCAGCTCTGCTCTGCTGAGACAGCCCCAAAGGTGCTTCCCAGGGAGAATCTGGTCTGCTACTACTCTGCTGTTATGGAAAACAGCATTGGGAGTTTAAATACCTAACATTTTTAGAGAAAACAGAGGAGAAAATGCCCCCAAGGAGAAGAAAATCAATCTTTATTACTTTGTTTCTACCCCCTTCTGATTTCCGAGACATTCAGGTAAATTTGTATCGCATTTCCAAGCTTTCCTTATCAACCACAAAGACACATGGCTGCTCTCAAATGAAAATGAGGTTTCTCACAGAATGACTTGACCCTTGAAGCCAGAAAAGTGAAGGAATGCTCTCAGGAGACTCAGGATAGAAACGTCAGGAACTGGCCACAAGGATTAGCAGCAGTGGTGCGGAAGCCAAGCAGCAAGCCTGGCAATTCCACCAGCCTTCAGCACACACTTACTAGGTAGTGTGGCCTCCTGAGGTCACCCCAGGCTCTAGCAATCCAAAGGCACAGTGGAAATCAGCATGGGCAGGCTGCCTTCCTCACTGGCAGCTCACACTCTCCTTCCTCAGCACTTGGCTCCTGCCCTCTGGGACATACTCTGCTTCTCCCTAGGAGTACACAATGCAACACAAAGCTGCACTAGAAATAGGCAATTTCCTTACGTCACTTATTCCCACACGGAAGTGTAAGCCCAGACCAATCTGGGTGAACACAGCCCTGAGAAACAGCAACCCTGGAGCACCAGCTAGGAGAGCGATTTTTAAAAATCATACATGCTTTGAGATTTCTTTCTGTTATAAAAACAGATTGCAAAGAGTTGGATGCTTGATGGCTGCAGAGAGCAAGAACCACATTAACCAGCTGATGAAGAGCAGGAGAACCACCGTCACAAATACACCAACCCACGATCAGCTGTGCAACTGCAAAGTCCAACGTGGATAAATGCACCTGAACCTGTTAAAGGCCTAAATTATTCAAGCTCAGAGTAGCACACACTCCAATAAATACACACTGGCCTTCCAAGCACAAGCAGTTAAAAGCATGAAAATCTATCTCCAAAGGAAATCAGTATATTCATACTACGTCACATTAAGAGATTGGCAGGAAGATAAACAAATTTCATGTTAACTCTCTAGCAACCTCTTCATACAAAGCTGCGAGGGAGTATCTAAACATCAAAAGGCACTTGGCACTCTAGAAATTCTTGCAGCTAGACACACAGCACCACATGTTGCCTGTGAGCAAAGATTCAACAACTGCAGACTATTCTTACCCAGCAGATCATGTTATGCACAGTGTGATCAGGACATGCGAGTACACACACAGAACATCCTGACACTGGATCTCGGAGCCTGCTGCTCTTGCTCAGATTTGTCATCCCAGTTTCTATACTCTGTTTATTATTGTTTCAAGCTCAAGACACCTATTTAATCTTCCTTTGCTCCAACCAGATTCACTGATTGTCAGTACAAACCCCACACATTACTAGGCATTTTTAAACTAAGGAAGGTTTGGAAATTCTGACTTCATGTCTTGCACTTGTATCTACATGCTATATACCAGATTTGACAATTGAAGAGGTATTTCAACCTTCATATAATATCCATAATAATAATATTCCGTAACAATAATCAACCTTCATTTATCAATCCAAGCTGTGCCTGCCCCATCCCTGGCAGTGTCCAAGGCCTGGTTGGATGGGGCATTGAGCAACATGGTCTGGGTGAAGATGCCCTTGCCCATGGCAGGAAGGCTGGAACTACAATAATGTTTAAGGTCCCTTTCAACCCAAACAATTATGTGATTCTAACATACATGAAAAATCAAAACAAACACACACACAAGGCTTAGATCCATTTTATTCTTTGCAAGTTTGCTTGGTTTTGACTCTTGTTCTTACTCAGTATTTAAATCCTACCTGAAATAATATCTTTTACTCACATGATAATTTGCATCTTCAAAGCACAGTACACACTGCAATGGCTGGAGTTAGTGCCCTAAGGTAAAGTTTGTGGCAGTGGCTGTTGCTTGGGAGTTTGGAATAGCAAAAAAAAGAGACAAAAAGAGCCCGGGGTGTACAAAAAGTGTGACTAAAAGCAGATTAATAGGTGACAATCTACATCTGCAAAGCTGAGATCGAAACAGAAAAAAATCCTATTGGCCTAGAGCAGCAGTGATGATTCTTCTGTGTGCTGAATGCTTACAGACTACAGCTGGAATAAAAACATGCTAAAAACTTAGGTTTGCTTAAGCAGAAGCTCGAATGACATCCCTCTCACAAGTGGCCACCATTGCAAAGCTGTTGTGCAATCTGATTTCAAGCTCAGATTTTTCAGCACCAGAGTCTGGTGCTGAAAGCAAGAAGTCTAGATTCCTGACTCAGTTGTTGGTTTTATTTTAGTTTTATTTTTTAATCACAAGACTGTCCTTCCCCTTTGCTCTGCAATGAGCAGTAAATTTCTCACCCAAGCAATGCGGGCTCAGATAACCCAAGGAAACTCTGTCTCCAGTTTCACTCTGCAGCTTCATTTTCCAAAGATGAGCACTGGTGGACTGGCCCTGAGGTCCTGCTTGCTGCTGCTCTCACTGACTGGAGGAAATTCCCTAGATAAAAACCTGATTTTGTGTGCTATTTGCTTAAATGTTAAAGAAAGAATTTTCTTTCCCTTCTTTGTCAGCAGCCTGCTTGTCAGCCCTGTGTGTTTCTAGACACTGGACCACAGCTCTGACTTCAACAGCTCAGCCCACAACTTTGACACATGCATTGAGGAAGGTTTGTGCTCCTCTTCCCTAGGAGGGAAGGAAATCTGCATCTCCCAGAAAGCTCACTTGGAAATGAGCTGATAACAAAGGCCTCCAGCAACAATCCTGAGAAGAGCCATTTCTTTTTTTTTCCTCCCAAAGCAAAGCAAGTTGTTCAGATATTAACTTCAGTCAAGCTGAGCAGCTTTGGTCTTTCATTTGGCTCACATACATATGTGAGCCTTGGGGAACACAATTTAACCACCATGCTAATCTCAAAAGAAAAGAGAAGGCAACAGGATGCCATCCTTACCCTGAAGAAGGAGTTTCAGCCTTCTATCAGAAAGCTATTTCCAGAGAACCATAAAGCTATTATTAGGAAGGACTGGGAACAATTTAAAGATCAGAAGTCTGTCTTCCTGGTCAATTCAAAACTGGAAAAAAAGAAATCCCTTTTCTTTAAAGGAACTAAGCGAAATGGCCTCAAGACCACATGCACACGGCTAATTTTATCTTGAATTCATGTTTCAGAGCACTGTGAATCCTTTGTTACCTTTCCTGCGCATACCTCTCTGCCAACAAGCCAGCTTGGAGGCACAGAAGTAGGACAGCAAAGCCCCCATAAAATAGAGGGAAGCTTCAGGGCAAGTTAGCCTGAAAAGAGGACAACTGGATCATAACAACTGCCCATATCCAGCCCCAAGGACAAAAATAAGATATTTCCTTTCACCCAGACCACTGCAGCAGAACCACTGCAACAGCACTTGGAGTTTTGTATCTCTTGAAGGTGTTTTATCTGACAATCTGGACTGTTAGGATTTTTTTTTTTTAAAGGTAACAAAGTGCAGTAGGAGATCATATTAGCACGGGCAGAAGCAGGGATTACATCATCTACAGATGTATTGTGGCACTGGCTTCGCTCAGACAAAGGCCAGGTGAGCAGAAACACATTGCCTAAAGCACTACATCCTTTGCTGGCTTGCTCACTGCCCTCCACTTAGAGATTTGGTGTGAACAGGGACATCCAAAGGCCTCAGAGAGCTCGGGCTGCAGTGCACCAAGGTGGTAGCACATCAGACAGAGCCGTTTCCCTGGGAAGCTGTGTTTCCCAGCAGGATGCCTGCAGGAGCACAGGGCCAGGAAGGGAGCCCAGGCACCTGGCAGCAGCTGCTCAGGCTGAGATCACATGGGAAAGTCACAAGTGGAAAGTGTTTCCAAAGAATGGCAGATGTGCAGATCACAGCTTCCCCCTTCAAACTGCAACAGCTTTGCAGTAATTTAACACTGCATTCTTCAGGTGCCATTTATGTACGTTAATAATCCCTTCCCAGGCCCTTTCCATTCCAGCTTCAAAACCACAAGCTGGGAAGGATGCTTTATCTAAAGTGTCTCTTATTTCCCCTCTCTCTCTCATACTCTCAGCTGTAATTAGCTCACGACTGGGAATCTGCTACTAGCAAGCACCAGAGCCTGCTGCAAGCAGAGCTCTGCCTACTCTGGAGCTGCTAAAGTGCAACTGAAGCGTAAAATAACAGGAGTTGGGATTTTAGTGAAACCTAAAAACACAATGGGGACAGAGCACAGGTTACACAGCTCGTTTGACGTAATCCAGTATTAATGGCAACCTGTGATCACATCCAGCACACCAAGGAAGGGCTGCACGTGCAAGGACCATTTCCAGAGCAGAAGCATCCCAGGGAAGGGCAGGATTCTAGCTGGCTCACAGGACTTTATGCTGTTAGAGGGTTATCATATGGTATTACAGGGAATGAACACGTGAGCCCCAATGATTCTGCTGGGATTCTGGCAATACAATTAAACAACCTGAAACCATTTTTCCCAGTGTTGAAAAGAGTCTTTTCAGCAGTTTCACAGATAACGGATCAAGCCTTCAGCCAGAGGAACAAGATAAAAAAAAATTGGACTAATCAACAGCTGATAAAGATGTTAGAAAGTAGAACAACATTAGTACATTGAGATGAGGATCATTAGCATACACTCTCTATGGACAGGTGAGAATCAGGCACTACTAAATAAAAAGCAAATATTTTTACTACTGGAAAGCACTGCCACATTAGAAAGCTGATCAAGGTGAACTGCACACTCAAATGGGGTATAAAAACAACCCCACCCATGCCAGAGAACAGCAGGTGCTGAAGTCTTTTTTTAGAACTGTCTTTTCTCCTACATCAGGTTATCCCTGCTCCTTCCTGCAGCCAATGCACACCATTCCCAGCAGTTCAGGACCACACAATAAACCAGAGGAGGTGTGCGAGAAGTCTGAACTGCAACTTATCTTCACCCATGACTAGCAAACGCCTGGAATCTCTGTTTCTCCTGGCAAAACCATAAAACTTAGAAGCTGCCAGTGAAGATCAGGTCTGTGAATTCCTTATGTGTTCCACTTGGTTCATCTCAAGCTGTGATCACAAGAGATTTAATAAATGGAGAAAATATGCAATCTGACAGAAGATTTTCTTCCTGCAGCTCTGATGCTTGCCATGCTGACAGCATGGATCAGTGCTGTGAGAGCAGCCTCTTTGCTCCCATTGCCTGTCACAGCCCTCTCTGCTCTCCCCAGGCTCCTGGCAGCTCACACTCCATGCACAGAGCCCAGGACACCTGGCAGACAGACACCTGTTACTGGAACGTTTCTAACCTGATCCCTGACAAGTCTTGGGCTTCAAAGGACCCATTATTCCATTCTTTTACATGGTCTACTTGTCTGAAACACTCAACCCCCACAGATCAGAAACCTATTGCCACGTGGGATGTTTCATTTTATTTTTTCACCACTGACATTCGTATTTAATGGATGTGCATTGGATTTTTGCTTAGGGATTGGGAAGTACAGGGCTGAGAAAAGGAGCAAAAACACCCACTTTGCTTGATGGAGATTGCTTGCTAGCAGTGTGGATTTATTCTTTGATATAGATTTTTCTTCAGTGGGCTCTGCATTTTCTTTCCTCGAGGGGTGACAGGGAAGATCTGAGGCACAAAAATGTTCTCTCCCAGTTTACTACAGCTGTAAATGAGTGGTTAAGACACAGAAGTGTCATCTTGTGAGTGGGAGAGAAGGGAAGCAAGAACCAAAATTAAGAAGTTCTACATACCACTCCACACACTTCTGTCATATGAAATCAAAATTGTCTATTTTAGGTATTTTGGAGACTTATCTTGGCAGTTTATGTCCTTCAAAGTCTGGATACAGGAAGCATTTATTCTCCTGCATTGGAGTTTTTCTGCCTTCTTGATGCAGGTTTTATTTTAAAAGCCTTTTTTAAGTACAGGACAGGAAATGAAACTGTCAAACTATTACAGACAGACACAAAACTGATCTGCTTCAAACACAACCACACACTGCTCTTAACTGTGCATGATGTGCACTGTACTTCTCAGAATGCAATCAGGTACTCTTCACACACCAGGTATAAAATGTCACTGAGGTATAAATTCAAGTCCCCTAGAGAACAATGGCTTGGATTTCTGCTAAAGCACCATTCAACCTCTTTGAGAACTACCAAAGACACAGCACATCCTCTGCAGTAACACAGCAGCTTTTCTGAAATGTAGAATGGATTTTCTGCAGATTTACACGCAATTCTATTAATCTAAGATAAACTTTTCTAAAAGATTAATTTACAGCCTTTTATCAAGTGCTTTGAACATTTCCCATGCAGGTAAAACCCATTGGAAAAACCCACAGTCTTGTTCCCCTGAGAATTTTTTTCTTTAATTTCTAACAGAGTAATGGCTATTTTTCACTTGGTTTTCATTGTCAAAGGAGAAACTTGAGTACAAACACATAGGGTTTTTTCCTTCAAACCATGGCCACCTAAAATCTGACCCTCACAGACACAACTTACACTTATATGGAATTACAGGGATGACAGCTGAATCAAAGGATTTATGGAACAAATACTTAAATTTCAATTATTTCTAGGAAGTTCCAGTTAAAACTCAGCTGGTTTTACACAGCAAGCAGTCACGTACCCTGTGCATGACCAAACATGAGTAGGGCAGTGAAGATTCTGGAGCAGAGCTGAAGGAGTGATCTGACCACACGTGTGCCAGGATATGTTGCCATCCCTGAGAACCACCTTCCAGACTGGATTCTCATGATTCAGCACTATAATATATTCATTTTTAAGGTGGAAGCTTTGAAAGGCAGAAAACACTACAGAAAGCTTTTGGCAAGCCATGAGCTCAGCCTGGGGGAGTGAAGTCCCACCTGGTGTAGGGGCCTGAGAGGCAAAGCAGTATTATGTCATCTCTCCCCAGAAACACACCTTGGACAAAACCCCTGCACATCATTTGTCCAGTCATGCCACCCACAGAGCTGTACCCTGTTGTGGGACCCAAGGATGCAGCACACACTGTGCTCACAGGACAAATGAACACTTACTGCATACATGAAAACAACTGGGAGTGTTAGGCACTGAGCCTAGAAAACATGTTACCTTTCTCACAGGGATTTCAAGACAATACAGGAGGGAGGGAGGAAGTACTTCAAGATAAAGCCTGATTACATATCACCTCCTGGGCTACACCTCACAGGACATAGCAGCCATTCTCTCTTCTTTCCCCTGTTTTGGTATTTATTCCTTGCACAATCAGCTGTGTGCAGCTTCAAGTGATGAGCCATAATTAGTCCTTCCAGTTAAAAATACACTGACCATTTCCAACTCCTACACAAATAAAGTCAAATCATTAATGAATCTGCAAAGTTAAAGACAGTGTTTACATTACTCCTTGCAAAAGAATGTACTCAGCTAAGACTGCAGGAGAATTGTTTTTCAAGTGAAGCAACAAACATTTGGGACTGTGAGGTATTCAGTTTTGGGGTGAATGTTTGATGATCAGGAAAGTGAAAACCAGAAATCAAGGCAATCTAGATGTGTGAGCAAAGAAGAGTGCAAACAATTTGTCCAAAGCACTTCATCCTTGTTGTGGAAGCCAATAAATTCAAGTTATTTGGCCTAGATTTTTTTCCCCCACCAATCATTTACCTTCAAAAAAGAAAAGACGACACATTATGGAACAGTGTGGCTTGTGTAACTTCTTAAAAGGTCACAGAAAATTCAAACCAAGTGTGACCCCAATAAAACAAACCCAGTGCTCTGCACAGACTCCTCCTTTCCATGCTTCTTTTAAACAGAAATCATTGTTAACACAAGCTTTTTTGTTCCTTTTTGGATTGTGTTATCACAGTTGCACAGCAATTAGTTAATACACTTGTCTGCCCTAAGCATGAAACAGTATCTGCCATTCACCAAGCGTCACAGCAGAAACTTACCCTCCAGGGTCCTGTTCATTGCAAGTTTCAGTGGCAAGGTAGGCTCTGTGGCACTTGTGTGTCAAGGAGTTACAACGAGGACAGCTTCTCTGAGTAACATCCTGTGTGTGGTGTACTTGCCTCAAGCTCCACCACACTAAATCATCACAGACAGACCTGCACATCCTGGTCCCTGCAGTTCACAGCCTGGGTGTGAACAGGTCATCACAGGATAATTACACGTTTATGTTCAGTGTGGGTGACATGGCAAGTGACTGGCATCAAACCTTCCCCATACAGTGGAAGTGTAGTCTATAAATCATATCAGACAAAACAGCACACAAGCCTTACAAATTCATCATCTAACCCAGCACAAGTTCACAGTGCTGCCTCACACAGCTGAGACACCCAGCCACTGTGGTGGCAGGCCAAGGACATCACCATTGTTCTGGGGGACCATCTTTCCAGACACTCCTAACCATGAGAAGGCTTAGTAGCCACGTGGGGTTCACTATGCTAAAGCAGTGGGGTTTATTCCAACATGGAAGAGGGCTCCACATTTCTCACAAACGACTGGAACCACACACAAAACATTATGAAGAAAACTGATCAATCTGCATGAAGGTGGGGTTGGACTACTTTTCAACACCTATAGCAACACCAAGCTATAATAATCTTTTATACATTAGTATCTGCTCACATTTGCAAGATACTCTGATTTAGTCACCCGTATAGAAACGCAGGCAAGGACAGAGGTTAAGCTCAAAGCACCTACACTCATATAAACCACCCTCAAAATGTAGCAATTCCATACTCATTTATTATCAGAGTCATTCCTGTAAGACTGCATGTGCAGGGGTGTTTTAGCCTTCCAGGACTTCCATCAACTTCCTCCTCACCTATTACTGTGCTTGGACTTTTCCCGGTCTTTTTCCTTGTCCTTCTTGTGCTCTTTGTGCCGGTGTTCTCGGTCTTTGTGTTTATCTTTGTGTTTGTGAGAATCTGTAAGCAGAGAGGCAAAACAAAAGAAATTAAACTGGGAGGAAACTCCACACCTCCCTCGTGAACTTCTGCGTTTTTCCCCACCCCATAGTAGTATTTCTGTGATTCAAAATTTGTGACAAAAATCTTAGTTTCAGAGGTCCTAAATGGACTCATTGTTCCTGCAGCACAAGTTAATTCATCTTGGCAACAGCTGCATCTACATGGTCTTCAGTTCAATGACCTTTAAATACTTTACAGACCCTGAAGAAATGTAACCCTTCCACTAACTAGGTACACATGGCTACAGCAAGTTCAACCTTGTTTGGCAGATGGTCAGCCAGGCTTCCTGTGCCTCTAAGTATTTCAAATACATGATTAGGATACAGGAACAAAGCATAAAGCTAAAGTGTTAGGCCTGCTGAATCCCAGAATTTAGATTGCTACTTCCACACTATGTAGTCTAGACAAAGCAACCCTCCCTTCTCCCCCCTCTGAATTAAAACCATTTTATTCTTCTCCCCAACAGTACATGACAGGCAGATAGCAAGGAAAAAGGTGAATAATGGGGGAAGATGAAAAGAGAAGGTAAAAAGAGGACTAGGAATTCACTCCTCCTGCAGAGACACTTACCTCCCTCTGATAACAGCCACACCAAGAAAACCCAACCCGACAGCTGTAATGAGCTGTGTTGGTGGTTACCCACCTACACAGGTTAGGGCTGGTCCCAATTATGTGACAGGTCAGAAATGGGAGTTGGCACTCAAGTGAATCTATGTGAACACAGTAATTTTATTGCTATCAGTTTCTACTCTGAGTGACATTTCCCATCCTCAGTGGCAACTGTACTATACAACAAAGCCCTTTAAACCAACAAGGAAACAGATTGAGCACAGAAGAACAACATAGTTCAATTGTAAACAAACTCGTTTACAAGCATTTTTCGGTCCTTAAATGTTCTTTTAAGCAGATTAAAAAGGAGCTGAGGCTGAACTAGCACCTCACAAGGCACTGCCATTTACAGACAAGGTCACTGTGATGTTGGGAGGAATGTGTGCATCCCCAAAGACTTCCCCAGGGTTTTGTTTTGAACATGCTTCTCAAAGCAACCAAAATTAAGTGAGCTCCTCAGGAAGGCTGTGCTGGAAACTGTCTTCAGATACAGCACCAGAATTTCCACCAGACATCTTGGGTGTAATGCTTAATTAATTGTAAGGATGCCTCCAAAAAGGCTCCTAAGAATAGGAAACTGCAACAAAAGGATTTTGTGACTTTGAGAGTCACATGGGAAATGTACTGCAGCGCCAGGAACAAGCCTCATCCTCCTGACTCCAAGTCTTTCGCCACAAATTCATTTTTCTCCTTAACTGACACCAGCTCTTATAACCTCAAAACATTCAAATGGATTTAGTGGAAACATACCCACAGCCACAGTTCCACAGAACATGACTTTTAACCTATTGCTTTCTGCAACTTCAGGTATTGCTTTCAGACAGTAAGACAGCAAAAATCAACAAGGGAATGCTGATGTTCAAGCCTCCAAGTTGCCTTCTACAGCTTTCCTCCATCCTCCTGAGCTTGGCGACGCTTCCCAGTGCTTTGGTGTACACATCAACAGCACAAGATTTAGTCTTCTATATTTTGATACACAGGCACGTGGCAGGTTATGTGGAACATTTGGTGTTATAGCATAAGGTACCTAAGAGTTTTCAAGTACCTAAAGAGCAAAATCTCTTTCACAGCAGGCAGAGCTTTGCAGGCATCTCTGGCAAACTGTGTGGGGACCGAACACCCACACACTCTGAACTGCCGAGAAGCAATTCCTCCGAACTCTTCTTCCCACCAGGACAACACACATTTCACTGGCAAAAAAATGTTTTCGCAGTGCATTTCACACTTATGATTCCTCAGTTCAGCCAGGAGCTGGAAGCTCAGGCTGTTTGCAAACTGCCTGGGGTTTATCCCACAGAGGATTTACTCACTGATTCCTACAGCAGGCTGCAGCAAACAACTATTTACTCTTGATGAATAGGTAAACTGCGAGAGAAACCATCGTGCTGCTAAACATAGAACCCTGTGCAGTCACTTTAGAACACACTTGCTTTTCAGGGAGGCACATACCAACACAGAATCAATTTTTTTCTACCAACCAATCGATGGAAAACACGTGCAATTGCTCTCAATGCCGTTGTCTTTTAGAGCTTAGATCCACAGGGTGACTTCTCATAAAAAAAAGCAGAAACCAGAACAGTTTACCTTGATCGCTATATTCCCTTCCAGATGACTTGTGCTTTACAGCTGAAATTAATATTTGCTCTTGAAAAGCAGTTCCAGGGCCATACCCTGTAAGTGCTGGAGTCAGACATCCATTTCCTCAATCCCCAGCACTGCTTACAATGATTTGGTATTTTCAGACAATTAGAGCCTGGTACTGCAGCAAAAAAGTGCCTGACCAGTTAAACGAGCTCTGCTTGCTGGGATTTGTTGCTGGACAGCTTTCCTTTGCCATCAACCAAAGGATTTCTGGCAGGAAGGTGTTTCTAGCCCAGAAGTTATCTGGCTCAGAGGCAGCCACAGGGGCTAGGGAACAGGAGGCTGTGCACATGCCCTTGAAAGCAGGAGGGGAAAAAAATGTCCAAGGCAAAGGTACTTGGTGTCTCTCACAATGGACAACACTTTAAATTTAGTACTTCCATGGAGGTCTACCTCCCAGGCATGTCTCCTAAGAATTAAATTACTCTGGAATATTTGCCTAGTATTCAGACTCCATGGTGCTGCTTTCTGACACGATGCCATGAGGTAGGCTAAGAATAAAGACTTCAAAAGAGTTTATTAAATAGTCTCGAACCAACATATGTATGTCCTCAGAAAGCATTAAAGCTCTTGGTCTTTCTTTTTTGTTGAGGGTGGAGCTGGATGCAATTCAGGAGACTGGATCATTAAAAAGGACAGAATTCTTTTTTTTGGCATTCTACACAAAAATGCTTTGTTCCAGACTGGCTTCAGCTAGGAGTCCAAGTCGATGGTTATTTGGTGGCTGCCATGAAACAAGCTGAGCCATTTCACTCCCATTTGTGTGCCCACTTCCCAGGAACCAGTGCAGCATCACCTCCAACTGAACTGCAGAGGCCACAGATGACCGAACTGGGAACTGGGCCACCTCGCACCAGCCTCATCAACACAGAGGCAATCAACGGGAAGTGCTCCCGCCTGTAATATATCTTCCTTGATATATTTAGCATATTGATTCCTAGAAGAATCTTCCAGCCTCCAGTAACTCACTCACAGCTTGCAGCTGATTAGCAGTAAGGTCTGACATTACTGCACATGCAGATTTGTTTCCTGCCTGTTATGTCTTCCATTAAGTATGTCTGTTCCCTCTAACACTAAACAAGGAGATAAATACTATTCCTTCTCCAAAAACATAAGCAAAATCCACTATCTATTGTGAGCAAGTTCAAACCCCCAAAAGCTTGTGTGGTATTTAAGTATTTCAGAACACACGACATCTCTCTTCAGCACCAAGGTTTCAGCAGGGACAGGGGTTATGCTCACTGGGCAGGGATCCATTACCCCTGAGGCTTTCCCTTCAGTATCCTCTAACCCAAACAGAGCTTTTGGCACCTCTTCTGTTCTAGAAAGCTTGATGTCTCTGGCATTGCATCTCTGTGTGTTAACGCTGAGCCTGGTATGTCTCCAAAAGATTACCACAGTCCCTGTACTATTCCTGCCATTCCCTGTACCTCCAACAATCACGAGCAGCTCTGCATTTTTGTACATTGATTCATCCTTTAACTCTGTTAGATTACAAGGAGGCTGATTTAAGGACGGGAAATTCTAAGCAATTCTGGTCTGTGGCTCTATGCTGTTCCCCCCCTGCTCCAGCACTGAGTCTCTGGGGAAAGGCTGAGTCATAACCCTGTTTGCAATACTTGTATATACACGTAGGACTGGGACAGGGCAGTTTTACTCTTTACCCAGGAACAGAGCTGTAAAAGGTCAGGCATCTCCAACTGCAGCATGGTAAGAACAGAGACAAAGTCAAAGAAAACCTCTTCCAGCAGGCAGTTGTCACCTGGAGAGGAGGAGTCCCCACAGACAGCCAAGGTGAGTGCTTGATCCCCTTTCAGAGAGAACAACCCTTGGCTTAATTAGCCTGATGACAAAACAACTATGTGGGACTGCTAATTCATGAGACATTCATTTGCTTTCAAAACACTTCTGAACACCCATCTCTGCACACCTCCCAAAGTACTACTTACATGTCACAACCATCAGGCTACTTCCTACAGTAATATTTCAGTTTTGACAGCAACTTCTCTAATAAAATACTGAAATCAGAGAGGGCCTAAGTTCCTGTAGGCCCAATCAGTACAGCTGTCAAGACAGTATCACTGGCACATGATATAGGATACTACAGATGCCATTTTATCCCACTCCCACCACCCACTTTTAACCCACTTCCATCATTTTGCATTAGAATCTCTCTCTTTCTGCTTGTTTTGTTTTTTTAAGAACTGAGAAAAAAAGATGTGAGCACAACCTGGTTCCTTCTTATTTCTCCCAAATTAAGTGAGATAGCTGGCAAATTAACACCTGGTAACCTCAATTTCTGCTCCACAGTAGCCTTTCCAGATAAATATTAGCCTTCCAGATTTGCTGTCTTTTGGTTCATCTTCTTCTATGTTTTTGTGGGCACAATTTGTACAGCTCATTAACCTGCTTACAGAGAGGTTTCTTTGTTCTTTTGAGATGTTTTACTACATTCTGGGGACAAGGACTTTTTGTATTTTCCTTCTGGTTCCAGCAACATCCCAATTTCTTTTCCTCTTGTTAGACAGCCTACAAATGCCTTACTGCTGTGTATGCTGGTGTGTTATCCATTTGAACCCCCATCTCAATACTTCTCTATACCAATGTCCAGAAAGGCGATTTAAGCTTTCTGAATTCTTGGGATCTAAATCTGGGCCCAAATCTGAGAACACAGCATGAAAAATTCATCACATTACCAACTAAGGAAAATGGTTTTTAACTTCTTGTTCCTCCAGGAACACTTCTGCTTCAGATGAGGGGCTGGAATTTCTGTCTGAATTGAAGTCCAATGCTTAAACGTTAGATATATGTTACAAGAGAAGCAAACAAGCTCTCAGGATCACTCTGTGTAGGGTGCTCTCTCTATTACCAATACCCACCCCCAACCTGAAGCAGTAAGAAACAATTTGCTATAGGCATAGACAACCCAAATGATGAAACCAGCAGGGTCTTTTCAGCCTCTGCTCTGGAAAGGAGAAGAGAGCCTTAAAGACTTCTCCAGTTCCACTGCTAAATTATGCAGCTGAAAGGGAGGTAATTCTGTCGTGCTGGATTAGGTTCAAAAGCTGGTCAGGTTCAAAACCTTCTCATGAGCCTTCCTGTCACTGGAGAAACGGTTAGTCCCTTTTCAGCTGAAACACCACCTCCATGTAAGACCATGTGTTCCACAACAGCCTTTTTACTACTTAGGCTGATTACTTCTCACCAGCTGTGGTGGAAGAGGAAGCAAAGGAAAAAGTCTCTGTATGAACTAAATGAAACAATCTTCCTGATGTTTCTGCCTCCCCCACAGGCTCACCTCACAAGCAGTCATCTCAAAATGCAGACTCAGAAAAAGGCCTATTACTTTCAAGTCCTGTTACCACTTATTTTGCCATATTACTTTTGAGTCTTAATTTCTTAGAGAAACAAAAGACTACTATTAAAATTACTGAGGTTTGGTTGCTGAAGCCATGCCAGGAAGGGCTATGAATGTTCAAACATGTGAATGCAGTCCAAGGTGTCTAAAATATTATTCATGTTCCTGGCAAAGAACACGTAGTTTTGCCTTTGGCATCTGATCAGAATGGTTTTGTGTTGCACTAACTTTTACAATATACAGACACCAGCAAGTAGAAAAACTAACATTGAGTCATTACCCAAGATCTTTAACACAGATAGTGACAGGGTTATAGCAGATCTACTCTATGAGGTTCTGGTCAATTTATAAACCTCACCTGAGAAAGCAACTGCTGTGCACAAGTAAAAAAGCCCATCTGCAGACCCCATATGGCTCAGAAGCACAATCACATGGAGAACAGGGCATGGTCCGAGGCACAGGGGATCAGGACCCTCACTGCTTTGACTCTGGACACGTCGTCTGACTTTTTACTTAACAATTCTAAAAGCATATACCTAATCCTACTTAACCAGTCTGGAAGAGGTTTAAACTGTTCTAAAATATCTGTATTCCAGTTGGAGGAAGTCTCATTATGATCATGGTGTTCCAGTAATTGATTACACAGCATTTCTGGAATTTATTTAAGTGGACTGACATTGCTGCAGCCCAGAAAAGGAGGTGGAAAAGCTACTGGACAGAAACCAGAACTGCATCCAGGTATGGGAGACAACACTTGTCCCAGTAAAGCAGGTCAGATTGAGAGAAAACAGACCTGTAGGTATGAAAGGTCCAGAAACTGAAAAACCTCTCTGTGCAGCTAGTAGTGTGTAAAGCAGAAAACCATACCCAGCAGGCACGGTACAGGGAGGTGATGGCATTGTGGATGATACACTAGAGCAGAAAACCATAATCTAAAATAAACTTCCCATGTGAAAGTGGATATGTCACTTACTGACCCTATTTACACAACTACAGAATACACATAAAACATTTACCCTGGAAAGGTATTGCAGGTCTGTTTGCTGTGCTGTTTTATTTCCACAATAGCTCACTGCAAAACACTTGGAATCCTGAAATGAGAGTGACTGAAACACCGAGAGCAGGATTTGAGTACCCCATAACCTGAGCCTGAAATTCAATAGCAGAAGCAGGATCTGAGTTTTCAGTACATGTCAAGAAAGGAAAGAAACTACAATGATACTGAAGCAAGACTGTCTGGCTTCTGCTTCCTCATTTAATAATGCCATACTGAATGGCACAGATACACATTTCAAAGGCAACTTGACACAAAACTCTTGATCAGTGTTCAAAGATACCTCCACAATCAACATTGCTGCAGAAATCTAAATCCTTAAAATCCTTCTTGAAGGCAAATTCAAATGAAATAAATTGCTGTGCTATCATAAGCTTATTTCACTTCAGGTGCATCGCCAGGTCAGATGCAGCTCAGGGAAGCTGACACTTCAGCAGTGCCCACTGACTCCCTCCATAAACCAGATAAAATCTGAGTTTTATAGTTTACTGCAGAACAACTAAACTAACCTGGACTAAGCACAAGGAGACTACACAAAGCAGCTCTTCATTGTGGAGATTAAATCTGCAGTCATTCATTTTCCAATCATACAAGGGAAGAAATAGAAAGAAAGAGAAAGGCATGAAGGCTGGAGAAGTACAACACAACCACCAGTTTTTCCTTTCTAAGGCAGGAACTTTATTACTGAAAGTAAAACTCCACCAGAGTACATTCTTCCTTTTTCTAAGGGCTCAAATGAAGAAATATACCATGACTGAACAGATTCAAGACCATTTATTTTCCAGACTGTACTGTGAGACAAAACCTATTCTGAGCTGAGCCAGAACTGACCAGACCACATGGTATCCAACTCTGACAAAGCTGGAAAACCTAGTACTTTTGATAGAAACAGAGTAAAACCAATGACCTTACAACCCCTCTCCACACTTCAGCAGTTACTTGAGGCAAAGGATACTACAGGGCCAGACAGATAGTGCCTTTTTCCTTAAAAGGGAAGTTTCTGGGAAACTTGGCCTGAGAACAGGACAGACCCCTCAGTTACTGCATTCTTCATTAACCTTGTAATTTGAAGGACCAGTGTCTGTTCTTGAACTGCAGGAAAGGAAGAAACCTGTGCAATGGCTTGGTGATGAATCCTGACAGGAGTACAGAGACACTTGGATAGAGATAAGAATTGTCTCCATCCATTCTCTGTCCTTCAAGAACAGCTCCACCAACTTCTATGTTCCAGTGAAGCTTTAGTATGCAAGCAAGGGTATTACACAGCTTTTAAAAAACACAAACTTTGCAAAACAAGATCAATGCACCTTTTGCTCCACCAAAACCTCAGGGCAACTGCAATCTAAGGAAGAGGGGTAAAGCAAGGTGAGAGCACTGCTACCAAGGGGAGAGCGTGGTGGGCACAGGACCAAGGCAAGCTGGGCAGCACACTTCTTCATCCACCCCAAACATTAAAAGCTTATCAAGGAGAGGTTAAGGAGACAAAAAAAAAACCCCTGACTGATCGCTCCTATCTTGTGCGCCTGAAGCCTCTGGGACATGAAGTTAACCTGAAGCAAATGTCACTGCTGGCATTTCATCAATCTCAACCAGCCTGCAGTGGCTGGGGAGGTGAGCAAGACGTGCTGCAGGAGCCTCTTCAGAAAGAGGACAGACACTCTTAATGTGATGTTTTGAGCTCTTCTTCAAACTTTTTTTCAGCCACACTGGATTAATTGCTTCTTTTCTGTGCACCTCATTTTTTTCACCTGCTGCGGAAGTAGCTAATACTCTGTGGGTAATTAACGCTTAAGTAATTGAGATAGCTGTGTGGTATACAGGGAGGTTGACCTTAAGAAACTGCTGCACTACAAGCATTTTGCAGTACAACAACTTATGGTGTAGACAGCAGCAGCAAGTTTAATGACTTGTCAGCACCTTTTACATGGCCTCTTCTCAAAGAGGTGACACGTTCACATACGCCTGTTCCAGAGCAGATCTCACTTGCTGTGCAACAAATGCATAAAATCACTGCAAGTAAAACTGCAGTAGACAATATTACACAAAGGACAAGTCCAAGGAAGCCTTATAAAGCATGAAAATACATGTTTGATCAGTACAGAAAGGCTAAATTAATAGCTGCTTCTTACACATGCCAAAGGGCTCCCAACCGAGAGGCAACAATGAAGCTTCAATCCATTATTTGCGTTCAAAAACAAAAAAAGTTCCATGTGAACAGAAACATGTGTTTCCAGGGATTCCCAAGATGTAAAACATTCTCCTGTAATTGTATAAATAAGAGTCAGAGACTGAAACCCATTAGTATGTTTCCATTAACAAAGCAGAATGAAACTGAACAGCAAATTAAAACTTCAGGGAAATGACCAGCGTCAGTGTACAGCTTAAAATGCTGCTGTGCTGGCATGGGAGAGAGTCCAGAGCAGTCTCTTAAGGAATCAAGAGCAACCCCATCCTCATTCCTAGTGATATTTACTCTTATAAGGCCTCACTCTTTCATGAGTAGAATTAATTTTCCATTGCCTCCTCCATTCAGAACTGGAGCTCCTGGCCTACCCTTACTGGGGTAGAAATAGTTTCAGCAATTTTTTCCTATTGCTTTATGAGTCTATACCCACAGGAATAAACAAAGTTATACATATCCACCTCTAAAGATGCAGCAAAAGGAAGATACACTTTTGCCTCCAGTTTTAACAGCCATGGCCCAACACCTCTGCACACCAGGAGGTCAAGATGAGACTGTGGGCAGGATCTAAGGAAAACAAGCTTGATGGTAGTTACCTCTCAGGTTTCAAAAGCCTTAACACTCATTGCACCTCCATCCGCATTCCCATTCGCCAGTACGCACTGTGCTGGTTTGGACTCTCCTAAACACAGCCCCATACTAGCCACTGTGAAGAAAGTTAACTCCACTTCAATGCAAACCAGCACACACATCCATCCCGGACTGGGATCCTGGAGGACTTACATATGAAGCGAGCCTGGCTGAAGGGAAACAGCTGTTACAAATCAACTCGGGGTGGGGGAAAGTTTTGAAAAAGAAGTAGTTACAAGTAGGCTTCCTGTGGATTTTAGATCTCCTAATACTAAAACACTTTTACTACACCTTCTAATCTTAGGCTTTTCCAAGTTCTCACTCGTTTCTTCTCTATTGCACAAAATGCAGTTAACACAACCAGCACAGCAGGATGGACAGACTCGCCGGGGCAGCCTGGATAACTGCTCACAAACCAGTCTGGCATCCAGGGGTGTAAAACTAGCTTAAAGTTATGAGGTGGTAAAATTTAAGAGCATTCAAATAGATAATGCAAGAGGGACTAATCCTATTTTCAGAGTTAGAAAGAAACCAACCTTTAGCACAGATCCACACAGCTCAGCACAGGAACTGTCATGCAGCTCTGTCACACAAAATCTTTTCCCGGGAAGAGACAAAGGGAGGGATGTACCCACTGCACCAAGGGATGTTTGTGCTGGAGACAGGGACAGAAAGAACTGCCCAGGGTCACCCACGAGTCACTCAGGAGAAAGAACCAGGAGCACTTGCCACTGCAGAACCAGGGCAGAAGGTGAACAAACGGGGCAGTCCCAACATTTACAGCCCTGCTTAGACTTCAGAGCTATCAGGGATTGCAGGAGATAACCTATCCCTTAGTTCAGTGTTATCTAAAGCAAAGTGGTTCACGTAACCCTTATTTTTCTGGTTTGCAGGGATCCTTTTCCTTAAGGAGCTCTTGGCTAACAACTTGGGGGGCAGAATTTTTGGGACAACACATAGCTCTTCATCAATCCCCTCACTAAGGATGTGCAAGCCAGGGTGGGCTGAAATGCTTCTGCTGAGCCACCAAATGCACTCACACCAGAGACACACTTGTTCTTTGATTACTTCTGAGCTTGAAGACCCTCAGGTTAATCTCAGCTGCAGCACAAGAATCCAGCCCAGACCCTCGGCAAGGCGTGCAGTGACTGTGCTGCCGCCTCATCACCGACACAGGTAGGTTGGGCTGAATCACCTCTGTGAGATTTGGCAAACAATTGCCCCAGGGAACAGCTCGGAGAGTTACCTCAGCAGAGTGGGTCAAGAGCAAAGCAAATCTTTTGGTGCAATCTGTCACAACTTCACACTGCAGACAGAGCACTTCATGTTCTGTACTGCATCCCCAGACTGAGTCAGTGCCCCCAGCACAAGCTCCTTCTGCCTCCACCTGCTCTTTATACCATCATTAGAGCAGAAAGGTGCAAACAGCACAATTTGTGATGCAAACTCACAAGACGAACCAGGAGAAAACAGGGGCAAAACCCCCTATAATTCCTAGTCCTCAGAAAGGGTAATAGAAACTTCAGATATATTAAAAAATAGCTTGGTATAATTTTGGGAAATGAGTTAAAAACCACACTAGACAACAGGAAAACTGCTGTGTTGTCAGGAATAATTACATTGCCATGATGTCAACTAGAAAAACATTTTCCCTTGCTGGCTGTGTAAATCACTACTGTTCTTGGATTCACTGGAAAGAAGTGTTTTTGTAAAGACTACCTGAAATCCTGACACTTCATCAGCACAAGAGTGATGAGGCAACAGCAGCTCACACAGAGCCTGTATTCACACCAACACAACACGAGGACAGGGCTGGTGTGTTTGACTGTCCTGGGTTTGACCCAGAACAAGGGCTTTCCCCAAGTAAGAATTTTACAGAAGATGAAAATCCAAAAAACAAGCAACTGCACTGAACTGCTTGTCTTGCAGCAGGCAGTGACCAGGCTCTGTCAGCAGCCAGGATCAGTTTATACACATGGGAGTGGTACACGCTGTGCTCAGCGTCCTCCGGGGAGAGGTTCTAATGGCATTTGCTCAAAGCCTTTTATTAACCATCCCTTGACACGATGAGGTGGATTTGGCCAGTGCTGGTCTCCTGCCTGTTGCAGGGAGGGAAGACACGAAGAGGCAGCACCCTTGGGAACAACGTAAGGGCTCTGCAATGCTCGGGATTAGAGTGTAAATTGAGTCTACAACACAGGGAAGTGGTTGGTAGAAGCTTTAAACCACCTCTGCCAAGCAGTGCCACTGCTTTACGCACTGGAGTCAGATTATTCTCCTACTACCTGTTTAATCTCAATGCCTATTAAGTTGAACTGATGGAGGAAGCACAGCAAGTGTCTTAGAAAAAGCTTGTTTCAGAAGACCAGGCATTTATTTTATCACACTCAAACTGGTTCCTCAGTAGGTGCAAATCCCACACTGATCCCAGATGGTTTTTTGGTAGGGTTTTGGTTTTTTTCTTGCCTATCTACAGTAATTTCTTTGAAGTAAAGGGCTGCAGTGGATGGATACAGCCTGGCTTCACCTCTGTTCCCACTGTGGGTGAGTTAAGTGATCACTTACTCATAACAGGCCAATTCCAACAGTGTCTGCAATCATCTTATCACCAGACTCTGCCTCCCCACAACTCCCACTCTCACCTCATGGGAAGGAATACAATTCCCCTGCCTTAAGGGGACATTACCACAATTAATATACAAGAAGAAACCCAATTCCAACTCAAGCACACAAGAAAATAAGCAAAAGGTAAATGTTTAATGATAGTTGAGATTTCTGCACTTCCAACTGTACTCCTGAGAATTCTCAAAGGAAGGGATAGGGGATGTAGAAAGAAGCATCACCACAGCAGTGTCGGCTGCAGTAGCTTTAAAAGTGACCTTTAAAATAAGACTATGATTGCAACACTTCAGTAAGAACAGCTCCTAGATATGGAGCACTAAATTCCACTACAAGTCTTCAATCTACAGCAGTGGACACAAAGTGTTACTTCAAGTCCCTGATTTTAATCTGTTCATGCAGCTGTAATGTGTTTATTTTGTTAAACCCAGGCCAATTCTCACTGGCTGCCAACTGTTACATCTCAGATACCTGAATATAAAACTCAACCTACTGATACAGGATAACAAGCTGGGCTCACATTATCATGCATAATATACTCCTAATCTCTTCAATTAAAAAACTCCATGCAACATATTACCAGTCTGGGGAGGCTCTTTGTTGGGTTTTGTTTGTTTGTGGTGGGTTTGGTTGATTTTTACACTAATGGTTGGCAGCTTTGCATGGAACACACAGTTAACATTTTCAGATTCCACCTTCTGCAAAACTCAAATCTGCCTTGAATGAGACACGAAGGGAAGAAAACATTTATGTAATTTGTTTCACATCTAAAGTCTATTAAAAGCAAGCAAGCACAGACCTTAAAAACTGAACTGAATCAATTGCTTCTGGTTACCTCTTCCTCAGTTTTAAGAGCAGCCCTTTCTTTACTGCAGAAATAACTAGGTGTGAAAACAGCTTTCTCTTTTCAGCTCTCAAATGTCCTCCACTACCCCCAGAGGCTAAATGAGCTGTTTAAACCCAAGGAAATATGCTGCAGGTGCAGAGTGTCATCAGAAGTTCATTTATCACTGCACTTCAAACTCCAAGTGCTTAACTAATGACTTCCATCATATCAGAGGTTCTGCTTTACAACTACTGCAACATGATCACATTCTCTACTTTTCAAGTTTTCTGAACCTGATACCTAGTATTATTTAAATCATTTTTCAAGGTGGATTGGTGAGAGGGTTAGAAGCATGCTCAAAACTCTACGAGCACTACAGAAGCAACCACAGAGACTCAAGACTGTTAGACCTCTTCAATATAACCCAAAGTGAGAAAATCAAGTTATATAGCTTATTTTCAGGGATATTCCAACGGAAGAATTACGAAATACTTTTTCCACTTGATTATCTGACAGCAGAAATAGGCAAGGGGAACAAGATGAACATCTCAGACTATTTACAATCTCATAATTTATTCCTGAATGATTCAGCTGGAGGACAGGAAATATTTTTAAGTTTCTTGGCTGCCAGTTTTATATATGTTGAGACAAATTTTTTTTAAGTTATTATGATTCTTACTAGAGTCAAAATTAAATCAATACATCTGTTAAAATTTATTACTAATTTAAAACAAAGGACTAAATACCAGGCTGAAAGCGGCAGCCACTCCAGCTGATGTAGCAGTTTGCTCCTACGCAAAGAGCCCAGAGCAGCACCATTCCCTCCTGTCCTCCTCTCCCAAGTATTTCAAGCCTGTGCTAGACAAAACCACTTCTGGGAGTGAAAGCACCATGCAGGTACTCAGCAGCAGAGCAAGGCTCATTCTCTTCAGAGCAAGCTCAGCTTTACCCAGAAGTGCACAGGAGCTGCAGTGGTTTCTGTGACTGCAATACCCAAATACATTTAAGCTGTTTTGAGTTTTCATGCATTTCACAGCCACACTACTTTGCAAGTTTTAAAGTGTACCAATTTATTTTTGAACTAGCAATTATCTTACTTCCTGCACTCCAGTCCCTAGCAGACAAGGAAAGACTCCCTCTTTTTCCTGTGGTCACAACTGCAACCTGTGATCACCTTTTACTCTGTACTATTAGATGTAAAAAGGCTCAATACTGAAACCCCAGAGCCTTAAGCTTTCATCAATGATTGTGGCAGTGCTAAGGAAAGTCTGTAAGTGGGGAAAACTACATGAAGAGTAGCCCTAATACCATAAGAAAGATGGATTCACCATCCCTGGGGGTTTTCAAGATGAGACTGGATGTGGCACTTAGTGCCATGGTCTAGTAACCACGGTAAGGTTGGACTTGGAGGTCTTTTCCAACTCAGCTGATGCTATGATTCTATGATATATGAATAACCTGATCTGAAAAATCAGCAAACAATATGATATGTTTAACTTCAAATGTCATTCCCCAAAATATGCAGCTGCATGGACAAATCCAGACGCTCCTGGAGAAAGAGGTTGAATAAACAAGTAACAGTTTGTAACAGGAATACTTTTCTTCTAGTGATGGTGTACTAAACACCCTCAATTTGTTGGGAGACAACATCAGTTCAACCTGGTTTCCTAATGACATGTGCTTGCATCTCTAAGAGGTGAAGCAGTTCAGTAGTCTCTGCTCAAGAAAGGATCTGCAACCAGAGAAACGGTTC
>NW_008692480.1:50231-64321 GCF_000695815.1 Acanthisitta chloris
AGATTAAAACAGAACAAGACACTTTCTGTCACTAGTCTGTGACAAGTACTGGAATCCTGTCTGCTAGCACTTCACAGTGAGACAGTTACCCTGATACAGAAACTGCAATTTTCCTTTTTAAGTGAAAGCCATAAGCACAGACAAGTAAAACAAGGAGACAATTTGCTAATACCAAGCATCATATTGACAGAAAAATCTAACTCAGCTCCAGTGAAAAGTGTGCAGTTAATGTCAACTCCAGCATTTGTTCCATCAGAAGGTGCTTTATGAACTATGTGCACGTCTGATGTACAAGGGTAACTGGTTTGATTAAGCACAAGGGAAAACTGCAGTGACGTGCAGGGAGGAAACATCATCTGACTCCTGGTGTACCACGATGCTTGACAACCTAGGTCTGATGCCTGACAACCAACTGATGTCTTTTTGGAGCACCAATCTCCTCAAGCAAAGTGATCTGAATCTAAATCTCTATGTAAATAAACCCATTCAGGTGACAGGATTTGGGAAATCACATACCTGTAGTTAGCAAAGCAATAACGACACTGCCTAGTAGTATATATACACCATATGGGTACCTAGCAGGGATGGAGAGGAGACAGTTAAGATTTAAGAAGCAGTTTATGGGATGAGGAACTGAGCAAGTGTCACTGACACTGACCAAATGACACCAACTTCAGAACATGGAAATAACAGGGCCTAAAACTTAGAAGTCACACAAATCTTCTTTCAGTTTTAAGCCTTCAAATACTTGATGGATGCTTAGAAGAAAGTCCTTCTGAACACCAGATCTTATCTGAACAGAAAAGCACTGGAAAACGCTGAAGCTACTATGATAAAAATCACCATTACACTGTCCATGGACTATTGTATTTTTTAAATACTTTTCCCAGTACTGGGGAAAAAGCATTCAAGTGAAGGCTTCTTTGACTCTGTTCTCCTATACAGCTAATGGTCAAAGTCTAATTTCAGAGCTCTGCTGAGATTAAACTGTTAATAAAAAAGACACTATCAAAACTCATCTTAGAAAAACATCACACACTAACAAATTCCCTCTGAGATTCAAGTTTTCTTATTCTGGATTAGAATCTGAGCATGAGGCTCCTGTGCCTGGGTGAATGGGTGGGGTATTTACAAAAAAAGGGAGAGAAAACACAGAAACTGAAATTAAAAACAAACTAATTCACCCGTTAATAAGTGAGGCTCAGATCTGTTTTGAACACTGTTTCATGTTGTGAAATACAGCTACAGGGGACTTATTTCACTAAACAATGCTTCTCAGCTTCATTCTTTACAAAGGAAACCATTTAAAAATACACATCAACTTCAGTACACAAAGACTTAGCAAACCTCCTGATCCCTTGGAAAAGTCGCCAGGATGTCAGCATCGTTGTCATTCTAACCAAGTACACTGATGAGTGATGAGCAAAGCCCAAGCACAGATTAGCTCCTAGGAGATCCAATCCCCCTTCTGAACTTGCCATCCCTGCTGTCAGCACCAGTGCTAACTGCACAGAGACCAGATTCAGTTGGTGTGCAAAGACAACAGCAGCAGCTTTGGAGAAAAATCTATGAGATTCCTGAAAGAGACAAATACTGCCTGGGATGAATATGGCCAGTGAGCCCTTGTCAGGAACACAGAGAAGGAATATTTAAAGTCAGGCTCTGGTTCAACACTAAATTCACTTTCTCTAGTACACAGAGCTCATGCTCTGACAGTGATGCAGAGCAAAACCACAAACTGAAGATTCTGCATCAGCACACAGGAGACACAGCAACAGGGCTGGGCAGGAGGGAAGGGGTAAACACATTAGAGACAATGCTTCAAGAACAACAGCTTTACACCTTCATTTGTGATACAAGAAACTGATGGACTCACCAATTCAAGTGCTTCTGCCTTTCGCCCAGGATTCACTTGAACAACTAAATTCCTGGGATAGCTTATCACCAGCTGCAGCCTCCAAGCAGGACAACCTGCAGGCTGGAGCAAACAAAAACTACCCTGTGCTGGGCTCTCCCAAGACCACATGTTGACAGCTAAAGCCACCAAGTGCAGAGCATCAAAGGCCAAGCTGTGCTTTTTATATCTATACACGACTAGAACAGCCTAAAACCCAGACAGAAGCTTGCTTTAGATACAAGTGATGCTGAATAAGCCTACTTGATGATAAAAGACAAAGATTGTTTATGACAGCTACCAAACTCCAGAGAGCAGCATATTTTAAATTAGAAGACAGTATCTACTCAAAAACAGGTATTTCAAGGACAGCTTGCTTATGTTCCCTAATGAAGTGCAGGTGACATACACAGCTATGATAATGTGACTCAGACAAGCTGCTGCCTCCTCTGAGAGGCTTCCTGATTTTGGAGTAGGAAGAAGACAGGAGGACAGAAGACAGCAAAAGTGTAAAAGGCTCTTGAAAAAATACATGTTCTCCACATTCACATCCAAAAGTATCCTGGAGAGCTGGAGAGATGTTCCATCTGATGGAGCAAGGCAAAGTAACCCAAACACCTACATAGCTTCAGGATGACAACTTGCATGTATCACAGTTAACAGCACTGACATTCCAACTCTGATTCGTGCCAGTGTTTGGTTACTAAAAAGATGGATGAAGATGACACCTCGAGCAGGATTGGGAAACACTGCAGAAGTTAATCAAGGTCACTGTTGTTGTTACAAGTTCCTCTCTTGCACTGCATTTGTGTTCACATGAACCTACTGCCCCTGGGTCTGGCCAAGTACACTGTGCACTGGAACACAACTTGCACCTTAGTTTTTCCACTGCAGAAAGCCCTCAAAGACTTTTGTTCCTTATCCTCGAGGTGCACTGTTACCAAACTGAAGGAGTCTCATCTTCAGTCAAAACCCATGCTGAAAGCCAGGTGTCCAGGGGAAACACCAGTAAGAAAAGCTTACTCTGATCCACACATCAAGGAGTTTGCTGTGCACAAGCAGCATTACCACAGATACAGCACATTTTAACAGCCTCAATGACATTCCGGGTCCTCAAAGGAAAAGCAGCAGCCTTTTATTCCCCATCTGGTGGTCATTAACTCTAGAGTACAAACCTCAGAGTACGTCACTAGTACTACTCCATCCCTCCATTTTATACATGCTGCTTGTGTAGCAATGAATCATCCCCTCACATGAATCTCCAAAGAGCTCCTGCTTCCAGTTTCCCAAAAGGCTAGATTAAACTGGAGTGCTTGTCTGACTTGTAAGGTGTCTTCTTAAGACAAGTTTAAACCAGTACCTGCCCATCCCAGCTGTTTTATCTCCCCAATAACTGATCTTACTCACACACTTGCCAGCAAACTGGGAGAAGATGTAATTTGCTCTTCCTATTGCTCCAGGCCCAGTTATGAGACACTCACACCGAGGTGGCATGGATGGTGCAAGAGACTGAAGTACCTCATACCAGAACCCTGCACACAGCCCAGGAAACCACTGTCTCCCTACTGTAAATCCAGTGATTGCATTAATTGCAAAACTCAGCATGCAACACTTGTAGTTCACATTGTATCATAAGTATTTGTACAATAATGTACAGAAAAAAATGCATATCTTAGCTCCCGAGATTTGCATATAAGAAAAATAATTACGACATGGGCTAAAACTGCAGAAGCTCCTTTTTATTTTGTGCTGCCCTTTGCTGAGCACCTCAGTCTTCAGCTGGAGAATTAAAAACAAACGTCCAAGACGGAACTGAACCTCAGTCCTAGCCACACGTCTATTTCTATCTATTTCTGTGCTGGAAGAAATCACTCCCACTATGTTCTGGTTTCTCCAGCTCTGAGAAGAGCATAGTACTCCCTCTTCTCCCACTGTGTTGCCTATTTAAACAATATGGCCTTCTGACAGGATAACAAGGTACAGCACAAAGGACCATAATCCCAGACAGAGCATCCCTGAGTAACAGAATGTCCCTCCCCAGTGCTTCCTGCCTTCAGCTTCAAAGGAGACTCTCTCCATATTCAGCCCTTCATCCTCACATGTCCTGAGCAGAGCACCAAGCACTGCAGACGATGCTGACAGCTGGCAATGCAGCACTGCACAGAACCAGAAGCCACAATAAGAATTGCCAACTTATTAGCTACTAATCTCCCTCAGGACAGAACAAACTCCATCCACTTGTACCCATTGCAGCAGAGATGAAGGAAGACAGCCCTCCCACCTGGTTATCTCCAAACCATCTCGTGTCACAAGCTCTGTAACAGGGTGTTTGTCCCCTGCCACCATGTGCTGGTTTGAAAAGCAAACCGGTGAGAGACTCTGAGTCAGAAGTACAATTTAATATGAACAACACAACAAAATAACACAAATGCAACAGTACAAAAAAAGTAACCTGACACCCTGTCAGTCAGGGTGTAGTAGTAGTCCGATTAAATGGTGCTGCAGTCCCCCTGGAGTGATGGGTTTGTTGGAGCAGTGATCCCGCAGATCCGGTTCTCTCCTGAAGGTCCAGCAGCAGCTCTTGTCCTCTGGGAATCCAGCAGGCAAAGGGCTCCCTGTGCTGGTCCAAACCCCAGCTTATATCCCTGTGAGCATGTTTGGCTCCCCACCCCTGGGGTGAGTCACCTCACCCTGGGACACGGGATAAGGATCACTGGGGGGATGTGTCATGCATGGGTCCTTGACAGCCCGTTAATCAGAGACAGCCCCTGAGGGAGCCATCAGGATTGCCCTGAGGGAGGGACAAGGTGATAACGATCACTGCCCCACCTGCTTTAACAGCTTGTGGAGATGATAATAGAATACATCCCACGGCACTGCAACCCAGGACACACCACCTGCACTTTCCTCCTCCTAAAACTCTGCTTAGAGACCACAAAAAAATCTATGTGTGCTAGCTGTGCTGCCCTAATTCCAGAAATCTCTGCATTTTGGTTACAGATCGCTTCATTTTTCTCAACTGCACCTCCAGCTACTAAAAAATATGCAACACTTACTACAGTTCAAAGGGAAAAAATAAAGTCAAGAGCCTTCTCTCCTAAAAGGTCTTTACAGGTCACCTCTCCAGAACAACAAAGTGCAGCCTCAGAGGAAGAGGAACAGCTGTTTTGACAAGTCTGGCCCTTGTTCAAATACCAGAATAAGCCTTGAGTAGTAATACACTGCCATCAATAAAGAGTTCAACTAAAGTACATTGCCCTGGCCCTAAAACCCAGGTCATCTATTTCATGTTACGTACACTGAAAAAACAGTGTTGTTCAATTCAAAATGTGTACAGAAAAGTGACAAATAAGAGAAACAAGGTTCTGCGTAACACTCCACAAGTTCATGCTATCGTGTGTCAGAAGCTGTGTTAGGCAACAGAACACACCAAGTGACAAATGCCAGGACAAAAATGAAAAATATACATGTACTTGGGGATTGCTCCATCCCTAGGAATTATTTTCTTAACTTTTTAACCATGAAGCTACATCTCTGCCCAATGTCCTTTAAAATTCTTAAAATTATTCCATACATCTTCTAGCTACACCAAACTGACAGGACACCTGGATGAAAATGAGAGAACTCCAAGCCCCTGCAAGACACACTCAGTAGTGGAGTGAGCCCAACACTCCAAAAATTACAAAGCATTTGGTAAAACTCATTCCAGAGCAGCCACATGCTGTATGCAGTCTCATGTGTTGAACACGAGACCACATGTTTAATTTATTCTTAGAATTTATTCCCTAACACAGCAGAGTACTTGACTCCTGAGGTTCTAGATGCTTACTGCAAAAATTAGTAAGACTGCAAATCAGTGACTGGGATTTCAAAATAAGCAGTAAGTAGTAAAAGTCACCAGGGTCTTATTTCCAGAAAACAATTGAACACTAGTACTATGGGAGAAAAAGGGATATTTTGAAGAATCAGAACTATGCCTTCATGGAGAATGTTTCTCTCCCAAATAAAGCTGCACTATCTGCTGAACACTGTGTGTGTGTGAGAGACTGTCAGCTGTACACTGCAGCTGACGAGACCTAACAGGCACTTAGCTAGTTGTCTAAACAACTAAAACATCAGTGTGTTTTCAACATTATTCCCATACTAAGTCCAAAAAGACAGCACTGCACCAGCTACTATGAAGAAGTTTAACTCCATCCCAGCCAAAACCAGGACAGTAGCACATCCTCTCCATGGAGCATGTGTCTAATGGACACAGCCAAAGATGAGTTACACAGACTGATCAAAATATTTTAGCGAAGCTGCAAGTACACTCCAAGCTTTCCTGAGGCAGAAATCAATCTCTCTCCAGTCATGGAAAGATACAGCCAGCTGCAGAACTGCCCTGCTGCAGTGCTGAATTCCATGAATGTCCATCTGTCTTTAACACGCAACCATCTACGCTGGGCAGAGCTATGGAGGAAAACCTTCATCTCCTGGTGGGCACCACGAAGCTCAGTGCTCTGCAGCACTGCTGGAGAAGGAAGCTATTGTCTTGATAACAGTCCCTAAAAAGGCCTTTCTCTGACGAAGGTATAAGATAAAAATACATACAGGGACACCCACACAGCTCACACCTGCACAAAGCTCATGGCACGTCTGCGAGTGTGAACAAATACATCCACGTCAAAAATATCGATAAGGAATCCAAAAAGATCTAGCCATCAGAAGCTTTGTGGGAAGCAACTTTTGTCTCTCTCAGACTGACAGGAGCCTCCTAATAAAACCATTTCCTGAAACTGCCCTTCCTTGCCCTGCCTCATCCCAGTTCAGAAGTTACCCTCTTCACACTTAACAAGGGATTAAGGTCCTTCAGGTGGAGACACAGGTTGTTTTTCTGGAGGAGGCACTGTCTGCCGAGGCTGAACCACAAGCAGCTCCACTAACTCTCCTGCTTTGCCTCCCATGAGCCTGCACTGCCCCCATCCCATTAAGATACACATTTCAGACATTTTCCAGCCCCCACTTCCAAAGCTTCCCAAGACAGGAATAAGGCATGCTCAGTGCTGCCTGTCCTTGTGACTCCTTCATGCTGGGAACTGGCAGATTCAAAACACACAGCAGCTGTCAGTGCAAACCAATTGTTCAAACTGAGCTACTACTGCAACTACCTTCAAGTGAAGCTGTTGAGATTCAAGCAACAGTTATGAGCAAAGGGAACTTCCCCAGGATGAAGTGGCAGTATCAAACAGAGCATCCACCAAAGCTGCCTGGACGTGTCTTCTTGTTCTTGTGCAGACTATGTTATTCTAGCAGAGAAACAGGCCTTGAGAGGATGGAAGACATCACCAGAACTCTATGATCACACTAGCAAATTTGTGATGCAGTTCCTGTTCCAACCACTGTCTCTCTTCTACTCACTCTTCCTCATCATAGGACTGCATCTCTACCACTAATATTAACAGGGAACTAATTACCAAGGCCTCCCACTTCCCCACAAGCATCAAGTCTGATCTCCAGCCTGTTTCTTGCAAGGACTGGCACAAAACTGTAGTTCCTATCACTGCTCCTCTTGACACGGACTGAGGTTTAACGAAATCCTACTTTTATCTCAAAGAAGTCTGAGAATCGCTGATGTTAAGTAGGTGTTACAAAGGAACAAGTTTCAGGAAGACTGACTGCAGCTCCATATTTTCTACCTTAATCCTCAAGTCTGGAGCTCTCACTTTTTCATCAGCTGAGCAGCTACGGAAGTCAAATCTAAAAACCAAATTTCCACTTGAAAATATGCGTGCATGCTCATATTTCTAAAGCCAACAGCAATTTTCTACTGCTCTTTATACCTTGCAGGTCACAAGAATCCAAAATTAACTTCACCCTTTCTTTTCATGTCGCCTTCCAAACGTCCTAACTCTCACTGTGACACCAGAAGATGTGATGCAGTTGACTCCAAGATCATTAGTTTAAGAAGCAAGCATTCAAGATGAAAATAATTCTAACTACAAATCTCATTAAATCCACTGGAACTCTTTAGTATTTATGTCAGCCAGGACATTTTGCACAAACGCTGTGCTAAAAATACTGTAGTCTCATACACACTGGGAAACCACTACTACAGTGTGCTCAGCTGAAGTAGGAAATAGCAGGAACCTGCAGCAGAAAAGGCTCTCTCTGCCCTGCCCAGAACTGCACTTCCATGCTGTGGTCACTCCAGTGTTCAGCCACTGATGGACAGTGGAAGCCACCAGAGCACACATGGTGGGAGCTGCCTGAAGCAGACAGCTAACGCCACAGAACAGCAGTAGTAACTGGGAATACTGGTTAGAAGAAACAGTCCTGCTGTAGCCATGAATTGGGTTTTAAACTGATTTCCTACTGTTCTTTCAGGGAGCAAACTCCCTGCTGAAACAACAAGCTCAGAGCCTTCTCCTGTTCTCTTCCTGGGAGGATCCATTCTGGAATCTAATGATGATCCATGTTTAAACGCCGACAGTGCTGAACACCTCAGAACAGAGAGTCCTGCAGGGAGAAGGTGCTGCTGGGCACATCTGTCATGTGCTGCTGCCTCTGTCAAATGGGACAGTCCCAGAAAACCGAGGCAATAAACACTGATTTCTAGATCAAATATCCTCTCTCAGATTTGGGAAGGTAAGACACATTCCTTAAAAAAAAAAAATCCGGCAGAAGCAGAATACATAACACTAAATAAATTTTGCTCCCATGTGAGGTTTTCTGCAACACGTGGAGCAGTTTCTATAAAACTGGGAATCACAAAGCCAATTCAGTTTAATAAGCCAATAAATATTTGTGAGTGACTGCACATCTTACAAGGATATTAGAATTTATATAAGCACAGCCAGCTCAAGCAGACTCGAAAGAGAAACTATCCCACCTTGAAAAGCCACAGGAAAAAAGTATCTGCATTGATTTCGAAGGTTAAATTGTATTTTTCTTAAACAGTAACTGTAACGTTAAAGCTCATCCCTGCAGTCCAATAACAAAAAGCAGATACACTGTCAGTGCTCCACTGATTTTAGTAGAACTACAGCAATTTACAACACCGGGAAGAATCTGACCTGGAGCCTCCCTCTAACAGGGCAGTGGCTTGTGCTATTTCAGCAGGTATTACTTTAACAGGAATCCAGTGAAATCATTAACAGAGGAATTTGAGTCAATGAGATGTTAAGTACTTGCTATAATTACATATTATTGTAGTTTCTGCTGACAGAGCAACTGGGGAGGTTGGAATTCAATGAACTATCCAGCGAATATCTGAAGTCACAGTTGTAAATGAAATTAAATCTGAATTGTGCTCGATCGTGTTGATGAGCAGTGTGCCTAACTTATGTGAGGACATGTGAAAAAAAGGCACAATTTTACACCGGGTCCCTGGTTAAATTTTGTTTGTGCTTTACAGAGTAAACAAAGTACTGATAACACGTTCATAACAGATAGTACTTAACACTGGAGTAAAAGGAAAAACATCCTAAGAAAACCTGCTAGGAGGAGGAAGCACACGGGCCATTAACCCCCCAAACACATCTTCCAGCACATTTAAGTAATTCTGCTGAGTTTTAACAAAAACATGAGTTGGCCGCAGCTAAAATGCACTCAACTCCCACTCCCACAAGACACCCATTAAGTTTGAACCTGAATGCTGAAATGTGTCAGAACAATTAACACAACAGACCTCAAGGTCTCTAGCAAAGCCCTTCTGAGGCTTCTGCTTGGCAAACAGATGCAAGCAACTTACACAGCACATGGTATGTAAGAGCAGCTTACCAACAACACGTTTATTTACACTTCTGAGAAGCGCCACGAATGATCAATTCACTTCAGAGTACCTTCACAATCTGAAGATTCCTACGGCAAAGCCACACTGTTATGTTCTACAAGCCCTGCAAGAGGCTGCTGCGAGCATACTGAAAATCAATGCAAAAACGAACGTGAGACATTTTGCAGAGATTGGTGTCTGACGTTGAACACTTCTAAAATAAAAAAAGCTAAGTGGTTGCAGACTTCAAACTCCCCAAGTATTGTTCTGAGGCTGTGGGCAGCACTTCCCACAATGCAGGCTCATCACCAGCACCGCAGTCTGCAGGGAAGGAAGGCAGGGAGCAACACGAGGCTTGTGTCGGAACAAGCTGCATTCTTCAGGATTCACATCCCCACGTACCACAGAAAAGGCAAAGGAAATTTTCAGCGCAGATATCAATCTGCATCTAAATACCATTAACTACCTTTTGTATTTTGGATCCCTCGCCAAACACTTGACATTTAAAGCACTGGTGAGACGTGCTCCCAGGGAACTTAAAAGACAGTTTCTCCCTGATGTGTGACACACAGAGAGCAGACAGTGTCTCCAAGCTTCCTAAATCCCTGCGGTTTGTTTAGTGCAGTGGCTCTCACAGCGGTGCTAAGGTACACACAGCCCTGTGTCAGGAGTGGCCCTGCTCTCCTTCAGAGAGCTCTCACCCACCCAGAAGGCGCCAACAAGGCAGCAGCAAGGAGGCACAAATCTGGTCTCCAACACACTGTTTCACAACCACTGAGAAACCCTAAGGGTCTCCGTTACGCTGCTTTTCAGTTTGTTAGTATTTAAATCACCCACACCTCTTATTGCACAGCTCTGCCACATGTGAAATGCAAAATTAACGCTGAACAGCAAAAGTGCTGAAAATCCTTAACTTGCAAGGCAATTATTTGGGTCAGCACTCGTTATTTCATTTGAATTTCCCTCTTGCTCATTTCCCTTCATGTCATCACCCTGATAAACGCAGAGGCACCACATGAGCGCCCAGGACAACACAAAAAAACTGCCAGTTCCTGATAAGATGCTGCAGCAGCAAAGGCTTCTCTTTTTTTTCCCCCACAAATATATTCACTGTTGAAGCAAGCCCCTCCTTCCAGCATGTTTGACTTCCAGAAGCCATCTCTGTGACACTGGGCAAATTCACACTTGACTACTGTTAATACACTCTAATGGTTACTGCAGTGATACTGACCTTAAATTGCATCTTAACATTATTGGCCAAGTCAACCAGAGGCAAAAAGCACTGCTTGGGGTGATGTCCTCAGTTCCACACAGAGCAGTTCTGGATTTTACACAAGTTCTGATCACAGGCTGATGAACAGCCAAGATACTAACAGCAGTTAGTGGAATTTAGTAGCTTTGGAATGCAATTTGATTATTTTGCAAACAAAACTCATTTTTATCTACTGCACTCTGCAAACACAATGGGAGAGCTGAAAGTCAAGACAAATTGCTTTTAGTCTCAACATTGTCCTTAGTAGTAAGAGGTTGTTATGTCCAACCTTAATAACCAAGCTCTTAGAGGCAAAACTCAATAGAATCCCAATCCATGGAGAAAGGGCCAGTTTCCATGCCCAAACTGTTCTTGGAGATGACAGTTTCAGACTCCATTTCCCTTCTACAATGCTGAAGACTGTGAGGATGTTACATGCAGGCAAGACTCACTGCTTCAGCACCATATTTTCGCAGGATGGTTTGCAGACAGGCAGTGCTAGGTCTGAACATGGAAAATTCTTTGCCATGTGTAGGGACACTAAAAATATACCTAAGGTGAAAAAAATACCCACTACGGCCAAAGAGGAGGGAAAACCTGGATATTGAGACAGAATGCAATTACCCAAGTTGGAATTTGCCCAGGACACTCTTGCTTACAGTGATCAGGCTATTTAATGACAAGAAATAGCCAGGAACACATATTTCCTGCTGTCACCCTCTCATGCCTAGCACTGCCCTGCTATCAATGAAACGGGTGTGTAACCAGATCCAAGCTCCCAGCCACAACCAGGGTGCTCCAGGGTGACCTGCAATGGGCAGATCCACCCAACCTAACTGCAGCTGCAACAACTTGTGTGACCACAACCCAAGGCAGTGTGTCCACTGACCCAGATAGGCACACTACTAACAACAGGAAGCTTCAAAGTGCTTTAGCTGCTCTATTACTGATACCCTATCAAGACGTCACTCAAAACACTCTTTATTAGCAAAAATGTTTGCTGCTGGTACACTCAATATTTAGAATGAGTCAGTACCAGCCCCCAGAAAAACTTCCCCTCCCCCAAATGTAAAGGGGCCAAAAAAGAGACTTTGGCCCTAACTGTTGAGCACTACCTGACAATAACTGAAGTACAAGCCAATTCTGAACATCTGGGGGAAAAAAAGTCCTTGAGATTCCTACCACCCACTCCTAAGCTTTGCCACTAAATAGGATCAAAACAAGAAAATAAGAGCTGAAGCCTCACAACTCTGCCAAAATGAAAACCACTGATCTCAGATCCCCTATGACAATTCCTGACACACAAGTGCAAAGAACTCCTGTGCAGTGGAAACAAGACTCAGAGCAAGCAGAGGTGACAGGTTTTCAGGGAGTTCAGTGGTGGTCACAGGGTTAGAGGAGACAGTGTCTATTCAGCATTATTCCCTTAACAAGACTAACAGGGTTACACATACCTTTCAGTGCTGAAAAGGATTTGGGGTTTTAGGGGCCTCTGATCAGTAACAATGATGTTCCATGACTGCCATCAATAATTCCAACAGGAGGGAAAGGCTGCTGATACCTACGCTGGTAAGGATTTGTTGGGTGTGTTTGATTTACCAGGAATTCAGTTTTTCCATCAAGGTGTCTTACTTTGAATTTCTGTCCTGAATTCCTCCAACACATGGTAGAAATAAAAACTGCAGGAGTTTTAAGTGCTGTATGGCTAAAATGTAAAAGAACAAAACAGCACATGGTCACAATAGAGGAAAAAAATCCCTCCAAAAGGCTCACTGGAAGCTGGAGTAGAAAGGCCAAATACACACAACTTCCCTATGTAAATCAGCGCGTAACTATAGCTTACCAGGGACTGCTTTTCCCTAAATAAAGATGATCTTTAAGCAAGTATTTCCCAGCATGAGGCAGCTACAAGTATTCAAATATATGCTTATATTTAAGTTGCTTCAAGAGTTACTCCCTGGGAAACCCACTGCATCCTTTTTATGCTGTTAATAGTTATTGACAGAGCTCCACTGTAAATTCAGAATGGAAATGTAAGTTCAAAAAGCTCATAGACGTTACTGCCTGCTCCTGCTGCACACACACAATCACATTCCAATGGACTGACAGAAAGGAAGGTGCTCACAAAGATAGATCTGTAAATATTGACACACTGCAGCCTACAAAGCACCCAAGCACATGCACATCACCCAGAAAACCATCCTCAAAATCAGTACAACTAAGCCAAGCAGATATTTTCAACCACTTCTTTTGTCCTCTATCACCTCACTGGTCAGAGCACAGCTCAGACCTCCTCACACATCCCAAACAGTGACAATAACACACACACAAAGGTGGGTTGTACATCCTCAACTCCCCTTCCTCCTGCTTAAGCCCTTCAATGTGACACCTATAAAATGGGGGAGGCTTGCAATTAGCTTTTTCCCCTCTAGAAAAATGAATAAGCAATCAGAAAAAGTTAGCAGAGCTCAGAATTAGTAGAAAAGATAATACTGTATCTGTGCATCTATATAAAATACAGGTATATAAGTACTTATATTCATAATACATACACATGTGTACACACATATTGATATATACACATAAATAAAATTAGAGGACTCCTATTCAATGTTTTTGAACAAAATTAAGTTATCTCACAAACTCCCTATAGTGATGCTTTCTACCTTTCTGGAATTGTCTACACTATGGTGTGTTGCTGGTTTTTCATGGTATTTTTTTCCCCCTCAAGCGTGGGCTTTTATTTTAATTAAAAAGCCTCACTCAGCCAGGCAAAAGTCACATCAATTAAAAAAAACAGCAAGGAAAGAAATTAGCCTGATCTTAAAATGGATGCAGCAGATTCTTTTAAAGAGCAACATGTTGCAATCACCTTTCATTTTAGGGGAAGGGAGGGATTCCCTGAAAGGAACAGTGAGCAGTGGGGGGGAGGGAGGCTGCGATCAGAGAAAGAAAAAAAAAAATAAGCTCGGGGATTCGTTCATTTATTCTTTCATTTAGCTAAAAACTTTGCTTTCCCCTCGGTGGTTAGGCGCTGGGGATGGCGGCGCGGTGGCTCTGCAGAAGGGCTGCTCGGGGAGGAGGAGAAGGAGAGAAAAAGCCACACAGAGAGAGAGCGAGAGAGAGAGGAGAAAAAGAAAATGGCGCAGAGACTAAGTCCCGACCGTCGACAAGGCGAGTTTCCCGCGGGG
>NW_008692481.1:0-3139 GCF_000695815.1 Acanthisitta chloris
ATTAGGGCCTAAAATGTCAAGTGTGCTTCACCTCTCACAGATCTCTCTCCCTCCCTCTATTGCAAATTCAGTTGCAGAAAATTTCCTGGCCCTCTCAGGTAGAAGCAGGTCAGAACACGGCTCTGTCCCAACTCTCCTTTCACTTTTGGAAGCAGCACAACACTACATACGTGTTCAGCAAGTGCATTTCATTGTGGGGACTGTAGAGGTTAAGAGTGATTTGAATCAAGTGCCACAGATGTACATAATTGCTTAACAAGTGAGACTCGTTTATAGCCACTGTATATGATTATGCCTAGAAAAGATCACTGGCTGTTGTGAATCCCACCTGCAGGTGTTCCACAGGAAACATTACTCAGAGCACAGGTGTCCTAGTTCTGAGTTGGGTGGGGGGGAAGGTGTAATTTTTTTCCTTAAGAATGTTATGGAATGTGTTCCCAGGCCTACTGAGTTTACTCATGTAGCCAAGGCTACAAGAAGGCTTACTTCACAATTGCATTGTTTTTCCACCACAGCACTTCAGTGCACACAGGAACAGGAATTCTCCTTGCCAAGAACCCCACAGATAGATACCTTAACTTTTTGTAAAAACTGCAATTCCTTGGGTTTTTTGCTTCTTTCTTATTTGAAGGTGAACTGAAGCAGAACTGGTTCTTTAGATGCACATTTTCCAGCAAAGAGAAGGAATTATCACAAACCAGTGAGACATTTCCTTTGGAACTGACTGAGTTAAAAATGGGTCTCCTTTCAAGGAAAATTTAAAGGAAACAGATGGCTATTTTCACACACATTCTGTAAAGTCAGAATACTGATGTCACAGGAGCTGTACCAGATTTCCTGGAAAAGGCAGGTTTGGAATGCAGAACTTAGCATAGAATTTCAGGGATTGGAATGGAATGGACCCATCATCTCATCCCAACCCCATGCCCTGGGCAGGGACACCTCCTCACTAGACCAGCATAGACATTCTGAAAGGAACAGCCAAATGAAATCCTGACCTAAGCCAATAATTCCACCTGAACAAGCACAGTAACAGGACTGCTTTCACCCAAGAAGTTCCAGTAGCATCCCAACCCCATGCCCTGGGCAGGGACACCTCCTCACTAGACCAGCATAGACATTCTGAAAGGAACAGCCAAATGAAATCCTGACCTAAGCCAATAATTCCACCTGAACAAGCACAGTAACAGGACTGCTTTCACCCAAGAAGTTCCAGTAGGTGTGAGCATTTCACAGCACTGCAGCCAGGCAGTGCAATCTGGGGCTGGTGCGAGGAGCACTGCTCTATTCTGCCATGCCCCCGTGTGGCTGCTAACATCAGTTCAAAGCACAACCGTGCAGAATTCCAGAATCCCTCACAAGGAGGCACTCCCTAGGAGAAAAGTTCCTTTTTTCCGCTTGGAAACAAAAGCATAAGACTTCCAAGTTCTCTGCTTTGCACTGATGCATTTCAAGCAGAGCTTTTTCCATAAAACATGAGCAGTTGCCAGGAATTACTTCTCAGCAGAGGCCTTTCGTCAGGCACATTAGGAGAATTCAAGCACAGAAGGGACAGTGACACTGAATGTGAGAAGGAGAAGGCTCCTCAGGGATCTTCATGTGCAACAGACACTCTCACACACACTTCCTGCTTCCCCTTTCCATCCCCAAAAGGCTGCAAGACAATTCTCACCTGAGTTCTGGTCAATCCACTGCAGTGAATCCATGTGGGCATTCAAAATTTTACAGATCTGCTGAAGCTGAGCAGGAAGAGAAGGCACCAGTCAGTTGTTGCACTACATAAATGCTAACAGGAGTAAAAGACAGCCTGCCTGTTCCTTCCTGTGGAACATAATGCATTCAAGTTTTCTCACTGTACCCTAAGTTAGCAGCCACTTCCCCAGAGAAGTCTGTGCAGCAATCCTGCTTTGCTTCTTGCCATCAAGAAAACTGACCAGTTTAGGGTATATACCCGTGGCTTTGGCTTGTTCTACTTCAGGCCTAGAAACTACCAGAACATTCATTACTTTAGGTCTGAGTTGGCAAAACTAGAAAGGAATGTGAAAAACCTCAGTCTGCAACACTGAAGGGAAATATTTGCTGAAAAAAAAGCTTTACTGAAAAGTAAAGCCATAAGGAGTATTGAGATCAATGTAATACACATAGATAGAGCAGCTGGTGATTCAGCTCTTCTTTTCATGAGAATACAAAAATAGTGTAAGGAAAAATTGTCAACACCTCTGGGAGCATTCTGAGCAAAATGTAAATTTGTCACAAGAAAGATATAAGTGGTGGAGCCTCAATGTTAAGTACTTCTAAAAACAAACGCAAACTAGGTAGAAATTAGACAACAGGCAAAATACCTGTTCAGACTAGAATGAGATACTTTGAAAAGTGTTAACAGAACTGCAGAGTAATTATGTGAGCCATACGGACTTGTTTTATAACACAAGTCTTACCACTCAAGTGGAGTATCCATACATGGATAAACAAAGTGTTAGAACTGTTTGAATAGCCTTTGCCTCTTCACCAACATATGGAAAAAAAACCCCAAATCCTTTCATTTACCGGGTCACTCGTGTCTGCTGGGCCTCTTGATGCATTCAGGTGCTCAGTGATGTCCTTCAGATCCTGTGCCATGCGCTTCAGCTGAGCATCAATGTTTTCAGCCAGTTTGTAGCTGCAGAACACATGGGAACTAAGGTCAGAATGTTTAAAGGACTCTGAAGATGTGCTCCCAGTCACACCAGCTATGGGCAATCACAACTGGCTTCTGTGTCGTGCAGCCAAGGCTGGCACACACGTGGGAGCAGCACCCCAAGAGGCTCCATCACACAGAGGAAGTGACTCCTCACTACTCTCTCTCAATAGATACATGGAGACAGACAAGTAGTAGTGTGAAAGGCTTTCTGGAGGGCTTGGTCTTAACTGAAGGAAGCAGCAAGTCTGGATTCTTCACAACTTACTCTCTCTAGAACCAGACAAACACTGTCCCATATTACCCTGCTATGATGCATCACTTCAGGCCTACAAGGATGCTCGTGCCACACACAGAAGTGATGAGGGCAGAATGCACTAAAGAAACACTAGTTTTCAGAGATTAGGCCAAAATTAGTAACCACTAAGACAAAGACCACTGATGGGTCAATGCTGTCATGCA
>NW_008692482.1:0-21224 GCF_000695815.1 Acanthisitta chloris
AGGGTAGAAGTTTTATTGATGACCCTTTTTGCATCCCCGAGTATCTAAAACTATAATTTCATGGTCACTGTGCCCTAAACAGCCTCCAATCACCACATCTCCCACCAGTCCTTCTCTGTTTGCAAACAGCAGGTCTAGCAGGGCCCTACCCCTGGTAGGCTCATTTACCTGCTGAAGTAGAAAACTATCCTCTATGCACTCAAGGAACCTCCTAGACTGCCTTTTCCCTGCTGTATTAAATTTCCAGCAGACATCCAGCAGGTTAAAGTCACCCACAAGAACAAGGGCTGGTGATTTTGAGACCTCTGCCAGCACCCTCATCGTCCTGATTAGGTGGTCTGTAACAGACTCCCACCAAGATGTCAGCCTTGTTGGCCTTCCCCCCAATTCTGTTCCACAAGCACTCAAACTTGTTACCAACCTCAAGCTCTACAGAGTCAAGAGACTCTGACACATAGGGCCACCCCTCCACCCCCGTACCTTGCCTATCCCTTCTGAAGAGCTTGTAACCATCTATGACAGCACTCCAGTCGTGCAATTCATCCCACCACGTTTCTGTGATGTCAACTATATCATAGCTTTCCGGCTGCACGATGGCCTCCAGCTCCTCGTGTTTGTTCCCCACACTGCGTACGTTAGTGTACATACACTTCAGCTGGGATGATGATTTAACTCCTAACTCCGGCTGCCCACCTGGAGGCTCATCTCCAGAAAGCCTGGTTTCCAGCCCTTCCCCCTTCAAACCTAATTTAAAGCCCTCCTGATCAGCCCTGACAACTTATGGGCTAGAGTTCTTTTGCCCCTGCTAGAGAGATGAAGCCCATCTGACTTGAGCAAGCTTGGTAACACAGCATAGGCCTCATGGTCAAAAAAGCCAAAATTCTGCTGATAGCACCAATCCTTTAGCCACCTATTGATAAGGTGGGTTTTCCTACTCCTCTCCTCATCCATCCCTGCTCCTGCAGTAACTGAGGCGAGCACTACCTGTGCTCCTGTCCCATTAACTAGTCTGTCCAGTTTATTGAAATCCTTTTCAAGTACCCTGATGCCTTTTTCGTTAATACCATCACTGCCAGCCTGGACTACTCGCAGTGGGTAGTAATCAGAGGGGCTGAAGGAGCTCAGGGAGTCTCCTACTGACATCACTTACCTGAGCCCTGGGTAGGCAGCACTTCCCTGCGGGATGGGTCCGGTTGGCATATAGGGCCCTCAGTTCCCTTCAGAAGGAAGTTGCCTAATACAATTACCCTTCTTTTTTTCTTTGCAGCTGTGGTTGTAATGTGTCTAGAAGATGGGGTGCAAGTTGGAGATCCTCCAGATGGGTCTCCCTTTTGACTATCCTCTGCCTGATTCTCTGGGTCCAGAGCCTCACACCTGTTCTTTAAGGGCAACTCGGGATGTGGTGGGGGTCAGGAGGGGATTCTTTTACCTCTTCCATCAGGGACTTGTTTCCATTCCCCCCATCTACTTGGTTTGCTCCATCTGCCTGATATATGAAACACTTGCAGAAGTGGACAAAAGCTTATTAGATATACTGAACTTGATCACTAGTCAAAACATTTACAGAAATTAATCTCTTTGTGCAAATAAATTTATAAAATATTCTGATTTTCCTAAAGTAAACTTTTCACATCCTTTCCTCTGGAAGAGCTCTGGTTTCTCTAGGTTTTCTCTCCTGTATTATTTTTCCAAGATTAAACCTTCAACTCTGCATTTGGCCAATTCCAGAGTGAACATGACCTTTGGAGGTCACCAGATTTTCTTGCATCTCACAAGAAGAAAAGAAAAGTAATAGCAGATGTAGCAACTTCTCACCTGTTCTATCCCACTCTCAAAGATCCTTGGTATGGAGGGAACTAATTCCAAAATGCATCTACCATGATACCAGTAAAAAGATTTTAGTTCCCATCCTAAAATGCACTTTGCTGTACAGCTGACAGAGTTTTGAAAAGGCACAGACTGATAATGTTACAGCCTTAAAATAAGGGGAGGAGCAGGAAAGTAAGTTGTCCTCTCAGGCATAATACATTTTTGACTTGCTGCTGGGATGATGCCTAACATTACTGCCTTAATCACAGCAAAATAAAGTTTCTGTCATGCCATTCATACATAGCAAAAAGTTATGCTAAAGTTTCTGAGCTGTTTTCAGCAGGGAAATATTTCAATTACTTTGGCTTTTGAAAGTTTTCCCCGTGTCATGACCTTCATTAGGGCTCAGAACTGAAAGACTCCCTTGGTTATCAAGTCCCCCTCATCTGTTATCATAATTTATAATCCTTCATAAATTGATGAGGCTCCAGCTTTTTAATGTTCTTTTACATTCACTGAAGATACCATGACATTTCCAAAGCAGTGAAATATCGGTCCACACATTTTTTGCCCAGTACCATATTGTAGCCTACTTACTCACTAGAATCACCCACAGAATGAAATTACTGTCAAGAGTGTTTTATGAGTCTGTTTTTTTTAAACGAGGAGATCAGTAATTAGATCTTTAAAGGCTGTACTAAAAGTTAAATGCTAAAGTTACTGAATTCACATGTAGAAGCCTCATTACCACAGCATTTTCACAAGATTCATTTTTTCAGTTGTAACTGGTTGCTCAAGGGTATACCTGAACAACTGTGTCATGAGGCTGAAATGAAGGCCCTTCTTCAGCACAGCCTGCAACAGTAATACACTGCTTCTGGTGTGTAAAAAGTGTATTTTGCATAGGATATTTGTGAATCTACAACATTCAACAGATCAGCAATGTAGTTTCAGCACAAACTGCTGACTCAAGTTTACTTTAAAAGAACTTAATTAATCCACACTAGCTTTACCTGACAATCCTCTTTGTTTTAAAAAAATATTGGGAGGTAAAAACCAATGATGCACAGGAAAACATCTGTCAGCTGATAATTTGATCCTTCATGATTTTTTTCTACAATTTCCTTTTGTATTAACATGACTTTTTCCTTCTAAGTTAGCAGCCATCACAATGGTGGGGTTTTGCTCCAAAATACACATAAAATCACTATGTTGGTAATGCTCAGTTTTACTATGAAAAACATAATCACGGGGTTTTTTCCTGGTTTGCTTTTTGTCTGTGTTTTTTAAGTCTATCATAAAATCTCTTAATTTCTAACATCGAACTTTCCAAGTCTCCTCTAGTCAGAATGGTCACAAATTCCCACTTATTTCACAGGGCTGCTACCAAGAACAATTCACACTGATTTAGTACTAGGGTGTAACCAATTTTGGAAAAAGATACCTACTTGCTATTTTTATGTCAATGAGACCAAATTTGAGAAAAACAGTTGTCACTATTACCAGGAAATCAGTCATACTTTTCTATTTCCTCATGCCAGTGGCCTCTCCTATCAACCATTACACACTGCTAATTTCCCTGCACTGTGATTGATTCCTCAAGGCAAAATATGCACTTAGCTAATTAAACTCAAGACACAAGCAATGGCAAATAATCAAGATGTTTGGACAAAACATTCTTTATGACATCCCCTGAAATTTTGCAATGAATAGCTCACATTATGGGATACATACACAAGTTTTTCCTCTGTTTATCTTGAGCTGAGAAGGAACAAGTGTCTTATGCATTATGAAAGCAATGTGTACATCTCTATACTTCTCTGAACTGCCAGGCAGATGTGTCCTTTATGGACCTCTCCCTTGGCATCATATTGAGAGCAAATTTGTATTCTAGTATATAGTGATGAAAGATTAGAAATAAGAACTATTTAAATTATTTATAGAACATCACCGACTCGTAAAGAAGGCCTCGTGAAGTAGCCTGCAACTGGCCCGAGGAATCCTATGAAAGAGTAAAATATAAATCACATAACAGCCCTTTTCTATTAATATTAACATTTTGTGAAGCTCAAGGCAGTTTAAAATTACCTACATCAGAAGAACAGGATCTTCCTCTATAATATTCATTTCCGAGAACTGATAGCAACCAAGTTTTTACTGGATTGCTCCTAAGATCAAACTTGCTGCTGAATGAAAAAGACACTTTCCCCCCCCCAGAAGTCTGAGTCTTCACAATTTTTCAATTTTGTTTTAAATTAGAACAAACTGAAACTGCTACAAACTGCCATCAAAAAAAAAAAAAAAGAAACAACAACAAATCGTAAACCAAAAAAACACACATAGGAAGAATCCAGCTTAAGGGAAGCATGATCCTAAGACCTTGCATACAAACTAATTTTATCCACTTAGTGTCTTTTTTTCACTCTGAAATTCCAACCTGAATATATAAAAGTCTGTCTTAGAAAAGTTTAATTGAAAACAAAGATAGATGGGAACATACTTATTTCAGATGCAGTAATATTTTCTGATTAACAAAAAAAACGTTTTAGGCTTTAACACCAGTTGGGACTAGAGCTGATAACCACTGGTACTTGATAATCTTAGACTAGATACTCAAGGTCTTACATTAAGAAATTACATTTTTATTTCATTACTATTGTTAGCTAAACCAAGGGGAACTCAAACATACTAATATAACTGATGAGTTGAATTAACACGGAATAGGAACAAACAAGAACTAGAGAACGACTTCACATCACTGTGTTGGTTCATAACTAGATTTTCAGACAAGGAAAGAAAAAACAGCTAACTGCAAGCTGTTCACTACTACACATAAATTAGAGAATGAGACTGGACTCCAATTTAAACTAACAGTTATTCTTTTGTTTTCTCTCAGGAGAAAGAAATTGACTTGTCTTTACTTGTGCAAGATGTTAAATTCTAATGCTGCAAACCATCTGAAGAACTCTTACCTGCAGCAACTGATTGAGAAATAGCCACTTTGGCAACCAAAGCTGTTTCCACACCAACCCAGAACCACAGATTAGCTGTAGCTCAGTACATGTAAAAGCTGACACAGATGAAATTTTGCATATGGTGCCATGGGAATATGTAGTTCTTCTGGACAAACACACTGACAGCTGAGCTTTCAGACAAGGCTTGACATTCAGAAACATTTAAATGATTTGCATTTAATAAAACATCTTTACAACACTGCCAGAGCTGCTAATTAATTCCTTCAGAGAGTGAAAACAATAACATTCAACACTTAACTTGTCAAACATCTGTATCTACAGCCTCTCAGTTTCCTAAAGATACTTTGATATGATACTTTGTGAACTTGTGCAAGCTATTACAGAGAAACCAGGCCCCTCCATGATCATTACAGAGCAGTGCAGGTTAGTATGAAAAAAATAGTATCATTATTTCCAACCCGACAAAACAGTCTCCCATGAGCGTTAAGAATTGTGACAAACTGCATCCAGCAAGAGGTGGAAGGATGAATATTTATCATTACAAGGGAGGATAAGACCATACACATGCTAGATGAAAGGCTGATGAAAGATGTCGGTCATTTTCATAAAGCAAGTGTTTGGTGTTTTAAAAATAACAAACAAGGCACAAGAGTTTATGAGATAATTAATATTTAGTTAGTATCTACCAACTATTCATATTTTTTCTCAGCAGTTTCAAAGAAAACCTGGGTATATTAAAAAACAGAAACTAGTGCTTCTTGTAAAGTATCATTTCATATTTGTTTCCCTTTCTAATGCTGTTTGACTGGTATGAATGCTCTACCTGATATAACAACCACAACTCTGGAAACCAAACACGCTGTCAGATTTTCCGTGATTTCAAGCTTGCCTATACTAATCCTAGTCTCATTTCACACCCACATATCAGGCTCCCTCCTTCTAACTAGCTTGGGTTTCTTGTCTGCACACAACTTCCTTATTACTATCTTGCCATTAACACCCACATCTCCTCCCCAAGTGATGCCAACTCTTCTATGAAACTTTCAGGCTATGAAGACCACACCTCCCCTTCATGCTCTTTCATCAACCCTTTTTGCAAACTGAGAACAAGCTTCTCTTGGGAAGGTGACTCATCAGTGTTCAGCCCTTTCCACCTTGTAAAACAGCTTATCTAATAAAAACAAAGCACATGTACAATGTTGCATCAAGAACCAAACGACAGTCATGCTTGCAGATCAGGTCCGGGAAAAGACTCATCTGACTCATCTGTCGACTGACTAGTTTCAGCTGCAGAGTAAGATGAAGTAAGACGATCCAATGATAAACCAAAGTCTAGGAGTCTCTATCTCTTACTTAGTTTTTGTTGCAAAAGGTTTTCTAAAGTTTCTGCGCTCAATTTTTAAGCTCAGAAGACAAGAGAAGACAAGTGTTTCCTCCTTCAACAATTTTTGTAATTTTTCTGTATGTGTTAGTCAGACGAAAAAAAAGAACATCTACATTCCTCACATGACAGGCACTTCAACTACTTCATAACCCATAGTCCAAACAACATGAAGATATCCTGAAACAAAAAAACCCAATAAAAACAACAAAAACCCCCAAACAAACAAACAAAAAAAAGAGGAGTCTTACCAACTCCAGAAAATCCTGCTGTACAGGCTGTTGGCTTCTCATCAGTGTGCCACTGGTAATCTATCACTGATTTACACATAATATTGTTTTCCAGAAGTTACAGGGCACTAAGAGACAGATAAAGTGCATTTGATAATTGCTCTATATTCATTTCACATGTAAGCAATTACTGTGGCTGCCACATGAATTATGCAATCCTTATTCTCTGTGGAGCATTACTGTATGAGTGTGAACAGAGCTGAAACACCAAACACTGACAGGACTCTCCAGAGCTCACATTGTCTAAATGCAGCTCAGTGCTCCTGGAGACTCTATTTCCCATTTTAAAGAAGACTGAAGTTTCAAGCCCACTTTTCAGAGGACTGGTGTCCATGTCACAAGAACTGAGCATGACACCCAGCACTCCACATAGAAAGCTCATGGTTCAGCAAGCAAAATTCTGTCCTGAGCTACCTGTCACACACACACATATACACACTGCAATTAAAGCATGTCAACAAGGAAAAATTTTCTCTGGCAGCTCTTCCATTTGGTGAACAATCTAGACCTAAACTTTCTTCAGAAGCATTCAGCTTTCGATTATAGACAAGGAAAAGCAGAAAAAGCAGAAAAGAAAAAAGTATCATTCTCTATAACACAAAGTAACTGCCCAATACTTGAATGAAATTTGGCAGTTTAACAACTGAGGGGAAAAAAAACCCAAACAATCTTAAAGACAATAAAATCTCAAATACACAAGAGAAGCAGTAACGAAGTGCATTTCACAGCATGAGACAGGTCCACACAGACAAGGTCAGAGCCTTCAGGCTTTCCAACATTACCTTAGTGAGAAGCCCTCGAAACTACCAAGGATGTCACCAGCTATGATTCCACACCACTGCAGGAGCAATCCACATTTCCCTTCCTTGCTGCCTTCTGTTCACTGCTGCACCTCAAAAACGCTTGTGCATCACACCCTGAGTATGCGTGGGGGAATTAAGAAACTGTTCCGGCTAAAGGGCAACCACCGGGGGGAAAAAAAATTAAATAATAAAACACAAAAGTAGAAAAAAGTGGTGTGACACTGAATACTAAAGCTGGCTATACTGCCAAAAAGCTGATTACAAAACTCAGTTTTCAGACAAGAAATGCATCATAACGACATCTTGTTAAACAGGCTAAACACATGCAAAGGAGAAGGAGAAATCCACACCTTTCTGTCAACACTGAAGTCATTTATATTAAATTTATATTTGACATGTAACAAGGCTGCACACATACAGAAAAATGCAAGTATGAAAAGGCTGTCTATTCATTTACACAGTACCTAGCATTCAAAATTGATTTTACAGACATCCTGCTAACTTGCCTGACAGAAATTTCTGCAGACTACACAAACTAATTCAGGACAGGGAGGTTGGCAGTTTTTCTGTCTTATAAGCAAGGAAGTAAAATTCTGAAGGTTTTCAGTATGCTGAAAGGAATCACACAAAGGTTAAAAAAGTACAGACATCAGAGGAGAAAATAATTTTTTTAACATAATTTTTGTCAAGAAGTCATAGTTTAAACCAGGTTCTTAAACAGCTTATGAAGACTTCTTCATAATTTGTAATTAATACTGTTTCATAGATCCAGTGCATCTGGTCATAAAAAAAAAGATTCCAAGTTTAATTTGTTAAATACTGTCTATTTTTGTTTTGCTATATCACTTATCTATGTAAATTTATAAGTGGAGCCTATAACTGTGTTCTTGACCAAGCTGCCTTTTAGCTTAAATGATTATTTTCTCCCTTGGATTTATCTTCTTTAATTTGCAGCATAGCTTAAAAACTACTGTCACACATAATGAAATAGGTATAACCTAAATTACATCCTCATGATTGAGGTTTACACGTTGATCAACACAGTATTTTTCTTTCCTTTTAGCTACATAAGGAGCAGTCCATCACAGGGAACAGAAAAGAGGAAGAAGAAAAAAAAAAAAAAAGGAGAAAGCCCCTACCCAGAGACAAAACTGAAGTCTAGAACAGAAGGTAACCCTCAGCCTCTGTAAAAATCATTGTTTACAGTAGATGGGGGAAAGGAGTATGCAATAAGCACCCATGGAGAAGACACAAGTGATCAGTATTAAGGGGGGAGATGGGGAAGGAATGAGCCTCTTCACACATTTGTTTTAAAGATTCCAGCGTGCTTCAGTCTAAAGACCATCTTTTATCTAGAACCACAAGCCTGAAACTGAAAATTGGTACAAGAGACTGAAACCAGAGCCAATGAAGAGCAGTCATATGAGGGACAATCCCATTTCTGATATGGCTAGTGCATGTTTTCCACTATATGCTTAATGAAAGTACACATATTTAAGAGTGGTGCCATATGATCTTCACATATGCAGTGCTTCAGCTTCAAAGTACTGCACAACTGACTCAATGAATCTTTGTTACTGCTACTGAGGCAGTAAAGAACATCACAAAGGTCTGTTCTTTTGTAGTCTACCAAAGCATGAATTCTCTATGATAGGCAGCTAATATGCAGGTTTTAAAGAGAAGGCACTCAGAACATGGAACGATTCCCTGATCACACATATGTAAAAAAAAAAATCTGAATCTGAAACTTTAGCTCAAGCTGTGGTAGCTTTCCAGAACCTAAATGCCTTTAGCTTCCCAACTCATTTGAAAAACAAAACAACAACAAAAAATAAAGCCAGCAAATCACAAACACACACCTTAAGTTACAAGGCAAAAGAAGACTCAGTCTAATACACAAAATAACAAGAATTTGATTCCTTTAAGAAATTCCAATTTCAAATCAGTTTTTTTTCTTCCTTGAAAAAGCCATAATTATATTCAAGAAGCATCATTATAATTAAACAGAGTTCCTGTACTTGTGGCCCAGGAGAGTCGTATTAATCACACAGTTTTGCCAGTGTGTACTTGTTACCAGCTCTCATTCACCTCCAGACAGAATTCAGTACTGCCAGGTAGAAAATAATGCATCATCTCCAGAGAGCACTGATGCTGGGATCTCTTTCTAGGCACTGATAAACCATTACTGCCAAGCAGTCTTGCCTTAAGTAACATATTTTTGGAAGAGCAAATATTTTGCTTTGGCATCAAATACACAGCTTTTTAAAAGGAAGCAGTCAACACCATGCACCGGGTAAAAAATAATACACATCTGCATTCCATATCCTGGACAGGGAGGAGGGGAACAGTGGAAAAGAGAAAACACAAAAAGATTTTGCCTTCTCATTTCTGAAAACTGAGACAGATGAGGACAATATGAAAGGATAGAGGAACTGCTCAAAACTTTGAACCAGATATAAAATATTTACCTTTTGTGCAATATTTTCTGATTCATATTATTGATAGAAATTTTTATCTAATATCTTCTGGGTAACATGAGTCATAATTACAGGAATATCAGAAACATGTATCTCACAGTGCTTGGATAGCCTGAAATTCTATCCTAAAATGGGTGTGATAAGGTGTGGATATTAAAAAGCTTTATAACATAATCAGTTCCTAGTAGTACCTTTCATGAATTAAAATACTCTACTTTAGACCTTGATACCATCAAATCATAACAGACAGCAGTTTTCAATGTTTCTTCAGCCCACAGCAGAGCAGACTGTCAAACTTTCTTTTAACAGGCAGGTTACCATCACATCCTCAGAATGGCAAAAGCCTCTTGAAGGATTTGTAAATCCTCTCTCTTTTGTATTTTTTACACACAATTAATTTTGAGCTCAGGATTATAGGTGCATTTTATTTGAGGTGAAAGTTGTCCATAGAGACTCTATCACATCCTGTGCATCTTAACCTACACCACTACCCAGGCCAAGTATTAGGAAAGATGCATAGCCTTATGGTTTGGGAATTTCAAATTGCTTTCCTTATCTTTCACCTTCACCTGAAAGCCCAAGAAAATAATCCCAGAAACCATAATCCACAGATATATGAATCAATACAAACACTCCCAGTAGCAATATATGCCATTCAAAAACAGCAAATGGACTTTAAAATATTAATAGGGAAGTATGTTAAAAATTAGCCCTGCTTCATACATGCATGAATTAAGAGAAAACATCACAGAAGTGAATGTCCTGGGAAACTTCCCCTCTGTGAATAACAAACCAAAAGTCTCCTAAACTGTTAATTTTGCACAAAAACGTGCCTACTTGCTTTTGATCTAAAGATCAGTTGACACCACAAGACTTCCTCTACTCTTTGTTTTTCTTCTGCTATTCACAGCTTTTCTCAACAGCATGCAGCTGAAATTAAAACCTTTGTTTAATGTCACTGTTGCTATCCCTATCATTCAGACAAGGAATCATACTCAGTGAAGAGCCACCTCTAGTTTGGGCTGTTACTCCACGATTAATTAAAGGAAAAGAATTAGTGTACTCAAACAGAGGCTACAAGGGCAGCACAATAGAGGGTTGTTTACCACATACAGAGGATTACGTAAAATAGTTTGCCAAATTTTCACTAACACAAGCTGATTAAGTCTGCATGGCAGAGAGCACACCAGCACAGGTCTGGAAGCAGTAAAACCAGAGTGGCTTGGATGCAACGCCACACAAATATGACAAAACTGTTTTTAAAGCTAATTTAGGCACCTTCACACCAAATTTCCTAGCACTCCCTGTTCTAGGATTTGCCCCTGCAGAGCCAAGGAGGGTATAGGCATGCCTACCATCATTTTTTCATGCTGTTGTCTTCTAACAGGGAGTTCTAGCTACTTTTTACCAGCCACAGCAACATGAAGTTCTAAGTCCCAATCATCTACTCTATGCAGGTGAAAAGAAAAAATTTTTTTACATTTTAAAAAAAAGAGAAAGCAGCATAATGTTTTGATACTTACGGATCCTCAGTACCATGCTCTCTCTGGATTTAACACATTGCGTTGCACCACAGTAACCATCTCCTATTGACAGTCAAAGGATGAAAAAAATCACCTCAAAGTCATCTAGCCCTTCCCCCTGTGCCATGGTAATACCAATCATGTTTCTGTCACAACTAACAACAGCTGCTTTCATCACCTGCTCTTAAAATTATGCACAAGTTTTCCTGAAAATATAATCCAATGCAACAGTGTCTCACCAACCAAGAAAGAAAACACATCATTGTGAAAACCACGTATCTCATACACTTAAACTAACCCTAACTCTCTCATTTCTCCACTACCTCTTCTTTGAAGCTAAAATAACAGCTCCCAGTTCATTTAGTCATTCCTCCAGATATCCAGGTATTCTTACTGCTCTTCTCCAGACTCCCATATGGGTTCATATTGCCTTTTTTCTTTTTTAATTAATTCTATCCTCAAAACTGGACACTGTCTCAACATTGGCTGGAAAGATTACTTCATTTAACTTGCAGAATATAATTCTACTCCCACATATGTGATGCAATCACATGACCCCACATTAAGAACTAGAAAGGTCCTTAAGGTTTAATGAAGTAAGCCTCAGGGAGAAGCATTTGTTTCTTCTGGCCTTCTCCCATTGCTACCATCAACCAGGAGGCAATAATTACTTTAAAGAAGCCTTGCTATGTTTGCAGTAAGGAACTGTGCTGTGAGGCTCATGCTTTTGCCATACAAACCTCAGCTCCAACCTAAGAACCAGTTCTATTTTAAAAAAGCCCTTTCTAAGGGCAGAATTCAGTCATTCTGTGACAGTATCTTGGCATGATATTCTCTAATTTTACAATTATATAGCAGTGTTGACTCCTGTTATTCTCGTCAGCCATTAAAATACATAAATCCTTCCTATGTATTAAAAAAACCCTCACCCCTAAACCAGAACACTATCTCATGAGGCCATTCCTAGAGAAACAATGTTTTTCAAGTAGTTTAGCACTTACCTATAGTCAATTCCTCCAGACAATCTTTACCAAGAATGAAGTTTTGACAGTTTCTATCATAGACTCAAGCTATCAGAGACCAACTGCTCCTCTTCTGTTAGCATTTTGGAGAAAGAAATTACATTAGTCTAACATGGTTTAATTTAAAAAAGAAAATTCATATGGGCTACTTCTTATTTCTTTATCATCTTCTACACTGCTTTAGGAGAATTTAATTCCCAGGAAAAATACTGGAACAAATAATCAAGATAAACAACTGAGCCTAACACTACTCATTTCCACTTCCTCCCCACCCCCGACGCCTGTACAGACAGACACTCTAATCCCTCTTCTCAGTGGCACCGTATTACACGTATCCTACCAGAGTTAAGTAACTGCAGAAGCTCAGGGATTACATCAGCCAGCTCTTACCCTTTCAACTGCGCTTTTTGAACACTTCAAATTTAAACTTACCCAAATGCTCTAAAACTCAGTCTTTCTTCACACCATCTTAGGGCTTTAACACTCACCTTGGACACCATGTTCATCTCCAAGTCCCAGTATCTCTTATTAGAGGTGAGGCAAACACAGCTCCACTAGTCCAACATGAGCAAACCTCCCCTTTTTTCTTTCCACTAATTTAAGATATTTCTAGAATGATTTCTCATTACTGTTTTTGAGTTGACCATTGTGAATGTTGTATTTTAATTACACGTGCTTGTGCTTTATTTTTATCCCTGTCCTTAGGAATCCAGCTGGGATTTCCTTTCCCTCCTTGTGTTTGATGTTGAAGAGCTCACTAGTAGCCAAGCCAGCCTCTCACTACTTTTCATATTTTCCTCTGTGGAAGAAAAGTTTCAATTTCTGCTACTAGCATAATTTCCTGAAGAAAGAACATCCATCCCAATAGTTTTTTTCTCTTAAAACACAGAACTAGTTAATAACATTCGTGTTAACCAGACTTACCTGAAGTCTGCCTTTTTAACATCCAATTGCTTTATTTTAGCACAAGTCCTCTTTCCCAGACTCTCATTTGCTCACTCTCACACAAGTCACTTAACTTCTGATTATAACAAAGCTTGGAAGTGCCTATCTTCTGGTTGCTTTCATCATTCTTAGCACTAGGAAAGCTTTACTTAGGTCCTACAATGACTTACTAGGAACCTGCATCCGGCCATACTCTCTAACCAACACTCTTAGATAATTAAAATGATTTCTGCTAGGTATCCCAAGCACCCTCATCCAGATTATCTTTGTAATTTGCCAGCCTTCAGACACCTCCACCAAGACAGTTTCAATATTCTTTACCTTTTTATTTGCAGACTTAGAATAGAATTGTTTAGAATGGAAGAGTATTTATTCTGTCATTAACTGTTTCCTCAACTGCCTTACACCACAGACTCCAATATTTCTGTTCTTGAATAAATAATTTTACCTCAGAATATCTGTATGCACTTTGAAATTATAACTGTTTAGATCACATTATCTCCCATCACTGAGCTCACTGCCAAGTGCTCCAGAAATGTTGCTGTTGAGTTGATGCCTCTTAAATCTGAACTGTTCTTACTTTAAATGTTTGCCAAAACTCTGTACAAATATACCTTATAAATCTACACTAGTAATAGATATACCTTGCTGCCAATGCAACAAAATTTTATCCCTCACACTTGCTGCTACTTTAAAATCAAACAGTAACTTTTCACTTACTGAATCATGGCAAATGTACCTGCTCTGGTAATGATGCAATGCACAGCAAGTACTGAATTTAAGCTATGCAGAGTTTATCATTCCTAAACTAATACAACATCCGTGAAATGCAAGGCATTGCTATCATGTTAGAATTTCAATTGTCAAGAGGAAGAATCAGGTAACATGTCACTCATCTTTAATTCATTTGACTTTTTAAGATGTATCTGCACATGAAGTAGTTCAAATGCTGTTGCATTTCACTGAAGGCTAATGGGAAAAGTTCACGCAAACACAAGCCACAGATTCTACTAACTACTTTTTTCCATATAAACAAAGTCTAAAAGAAACATTGATACCTGGAAAAGTATTCAGAGAGTTTCTATAGACACCAAAAGTCAAATAATTCAGTTCATTTAACTGAGCTGACTTGGATGTTAGTAGAACCAAGGTCTGTGTGCCCAGAACTCTTCTACTCCCTCAGCTATAGAAGTCAATCTAACAAACAGCATTATCACTTCCTTTGACCTTTGTCCTTATGTCCTTAATACTGAGTTAATGTTTCTGATTTACTCATTTCTCTAATATGTAAGTTGCTAAAAACACGATCAGCAAAAGATCTAACTTGCAAATAGCATGCATTAGAAATGCAGTCTTTGCTAAACTGACTTAGTTGTTGCTCTCTGAATATTTAAATTTCTTTTCCAGCAATAAAGGTTCTTGTGAGAAGAAAAAAATGTTCTCCAAGTCCACTGGCATCCAAGCAAAACAAACCTAGCTCTGTCTAGCCTAAGGAAATCTTGCAAAAGTACTACTGTGAGTTCTGCTATATCAACACTTGCAAGTCAGGAACCCATAAGCACTGGGCTGCTGCTGGCAAACATCACCACTATAAAAATCAAGCCAAGGAAATAAGCTGAAAGCAGACTGAAACCACTGACAGCCATAAAACCTCTGTTATCTGGCACCCAGTTCATGGTGATGTCTTTCAGTATTGTTCACACTGCTGTGACCAAAACATTAAGAATCATTGTGAAGGCAAATCAGTTTCTCCCCTCCATGTTTTTCCTCCATTCAAAACGTACTTCCACTTCACATGCTCCTCATCCTATGAATATGTTTCAAGAAGCAGATAAAGAACTTTCTAATTGTTTACCTGAAACCACTCCAGGCGGGCAAGTTTAATTAATGTTAATGCAAGTCAGCAATTCAGAAAGGAAATCATCCTGTTACACCTATTGCTGACCATGTGTTCTATGCTTCCCTGTACTGAATGGCAAAACGGGCAAGTAAAAACAAAAAACCACCAAAGAAAACCCACAGAAAAAGAGGCAAGACCACCCCAAAATACCACAGTAGCTAAATCCACAACTTCCTTGAAACTTGGGAGTCCCACCATGACTGATATTCTCAATCCACATCACACATATTCCAAGGGCATTTGGCTGGTTTGATGACAATATCAGAGCAAAAAAAGGAGTGACATACACTTTTCTGAAGATGCTAATGGTTTGCAGTCAAATCTTTGGCTGCTTAGCATTTGTCACTGTACCTCACTCATGCACACAAGAGAGAGAACCCAGCACAGTTGTAAAACACTCACAGAGAGGAACAGAGCCCTCACTTCCAAAATGAATCCACATCTCACTACGGTTATGAGGTTACACTTCTGCAAAGTCCAGCACTGAAAATTAAGGGAGTTCCTCAAAAGGTCCATTGTACCAAGCCACCGATGTTTCACTTTCACAATTATAAAAGGTACACCTCCCTACTCACCCTCCCTTCGATGTCCAAGATACACATGCTTACAGGAACACTACTCTTAATGCAATGCCAGCACACTGCTGAAGCAGCAAGCCAAGGTATGTCTCCCTCTCAGCTTTGCTGCATCAGGGCAGGAGCCTGCCACATCAAAATGATTTAACACAACTCAGTAAAAACCCATGCTACTTTTTGGACCTGGATGCCCAGCAGCAACGTTTCCTTCATAGCTCTTGACTTGTGTGTCAAAAAAACCAAACATCTGAAAATAGTTTATTTATTACAACTATATTAACTGTTAATTGTTAGTAATAAAACTAACTTAAAAACATATAATTCACTTCCATCCTGCTCGGAGGTATCTGGGGTTTTACAAAAGATTTTGTGAACGCGACTGGGATTGGTTCTTCAGCAGGTCAATTCTTCAACTGCCAGCACAGAGCAATAAAAAGAGCTAACAGTTAAATTTAAGTTACAATTCTAAACTTTACTGGCATATAGGTCTTGTCAATACTATAAAGGCTTTATTTTTTTCACATGCATTAGGAAATTCTTCTAACCGTGAGCTCTTTCACTGGCATCACTTGATCAGCTCCCCAGACAAACTAAACTATTGCTAGAATAGTCACTAACTTAGGTCTTTTAATCTAAAATTTTTCATAGAAATATATCTTACTGTCTACCAATATACAATACAGACAACTTGCAAAAATGATCTAGAATTAGAAGAATAGTAGGCACAACTGTCTTTCAGTAACAGGTATTTATGCAAAGAACCTAACACATGTTTTTAATATCACACAGCTTTTCGGTCTTTTTTTTTTTAACAAAGTGGACAAGTTCTTCTAAGGCATGCAAATGTTTAAATACACAAAACTGTGACAGTTTGGAGACTACAGTAGAGGTACAAGGGGAGAAGATGACATTTGACTATGCTTCTACAAAAAACTACACAATAAGAATTTGCCTAATACTTTCAGCACTAATCTAGCTATCTATGTCCCTCCACAAAAGCAGATAACATGTCCTCTACCATGCTAATTATGATTAGGTCAGAATTAACTGTCATAGTCTAACATTACTGTATGTGTAGGCAATTCAGTATTACATCATGATTTTGAAAAAGAAGTAACTGATTTCCCAATAACTTACCATGCATGGGAAACCACCACAGTTTGAATCAGAATGAATTTCAGGGCAAATTTTCCAACTGCTAGGAAAAGGTGCTACATTTAGTACAGAGATAACACAAGTCAAAGCCTCCAGTACATCTTAGGCCTCTCGCACACAGATAGCTACATTTGGGTCATGTTTCCAAAGTTTCCTCTCTTCATTAAAGGTAATACCACTAGATATCAGAGGTAATATAGTCTTAGATTGTGTCCTCCAATGTGTTGAGCCTCTGTCACCACTGTAACCAGAGCACCTTACCTGATCTGTTTCAATTCCACATGAAATTGCCTCACCTGGACATGCCCTTCAGGATCACCTTTGACATGAATTTTATGGCCACATGGTTTAAAGTGGAAAGCATTCTTATCATACCACCAGTGAGCCACTGGCTTAACTACAATAATAGCAAGTCATATGATCAGTACCTAAGACAGAAAGTAAGGCTAGATGTGTTCCCAAAAGCTCCTCAGTCTTCATAACACTAACTTTAGCTGGAGAATGCTTTGCTACCATCACAGCACCTCCACAGTTAAGCTGACATTTTAGAATGTACTGGTGTGTGCATACATATATTACACAGGAGTGATTACGCCAGAAAGACTTACTGCTATAAGCATTCACAAGTGCATTCAAAACTGTTCTTTCAATTCATTAGACTCACAGAAACATTAAGGTTGGAAAAAGCCTTCAAGATCATTGAGTCCAGCCTTTGACTGAACACCACTACCCTGGGCAGCCCATTCCAATGCTTAACCAGGCTTTCAGTGAAGAAATTCTTCCTGATGTCCAACCTGAACCTCCTCTGGTGCAGACTGAGGTCATTTCCCCTTGTCCTGTCCCTAGTTGCCTGGGAGAAGAGGCCGACTCCCACCTTGCTACGGTCTCCTTTCAGGTGGTTGTAGACAGTGATAAGGTCTCCCCTGAGCCTCCTTTTCTCCAGGCTAAACATCCCCAGCTCCCTCAGCTGCTCCTCATGCGACTTACTCTCTAGACCCTTCACCAGCTCCATTGTCCTTCTCCAGGCACACTCCAGCACCTTAATGTCCTTCTTGGAGTAAGCATCCCCAAACTGAACACAGTACTCAAGGTGTGGCCTCACCAACTCGATCCAGGTCTATCTGACCTGCTACCTGTGAGACAGTGACATCCTAGCCCTACTTTCCAAATAGATAAACCATACCAGGAAAAGGCACCACTTTTTGAAAGCTGTTTGCATTAGTTTTTAAAGGCACAACAATTCTTAAAGACCAGCCATACCAGCAGCTACTTACAGGCCTTTATTTGACCACTATGCCCTATTGCAAAAAGGACTGAAAAAGATTTCAGAATTTCCAGGTCACTTGTGCCCCAACTCTTGGTAGCCTCTTCAGGAAGCATGCCAAGGTTGCTTGTCTTTACTCAAAACTGTCAGGGCATTAAAAGTGCATCCGTAACATACCTAAAGTAAAGGCATCTGCTGTTGTGTACTACATTGCCTGAAACACACCCAAAAGTGGGACAAAAAAAGCACTATTTTGCCAACAACATTCCTTGATGCCCTCGTTCCTGGGGCCCTATCCTGATGAGGATAGAGTATATGATTATCTTTGGGGCGTTGCAGCGATTTAGTGTAAGACAGACCTATCTCATTAGGCTGAGAAGTGACCACAAGTAAGGTAACAATGCCAAGTCAGCATGTTTGAGTAGGAGAGTCTTAGAGTTTAAGTGTCTGTAAACCAAAATATAGTTATAAAACTGTTACCAAAAATGATGACTGGAGCAAGAGGTCAAAAAAACCTCATGTGCTGTGCTCAGCAGCACATAACAAACACCACAAACATACCAAGTACACTAAATATGCCATGGAGCACAGAGAGAAAGAGAGAGAATGCCTCTCTCACTTCTGTGAAGGAAACTACTAGTCACAATACCATTAGATCAGGATGTGGAGATCTGCATTTTTAAAGAGCCAAGTATGCAACTCGAACATTAAAGAACTAAACAAGATTTCCATAAGACTAATTAAAAATTGAAAATAATTTGCAATGATACATTCTGCAAGCATCAAAAAGCAGCACTTGTATACTAATAAAGATATGCAAGGGAGGAACAGCAGCATTTGTGAATAAGGTTTTTTTTAAAAAGTCTTAAAATGATGTATATCAAAGTAATCTTGATAACCCTTCAATGAACAGTTTAACAGAGAAACTGATGCTTCAGATGACACAGAGTCTGTAAATCTGAAGACTTAAGCTAACAGGCATCAATGCATTAGTATAATCTTTTGAAGATAAAATATATCTATAGATTTAGTTCTAAAACTCAGTTTCATGCTAGGACCAAATAAAACCATATCAGCAGCAGTTTCTCCAATTTCAGTTCTCTTGGTTTCAGATTCTATGAGGGCTTGTATCCTATTTAGGGGAAAAAAAACCCCAAACAAAACAAACACACCCAAAACCAAAACAACCCTTACAGAGGACAAGCCAATTTTTACCAGCACCACCATAGAGTTTAGACACAGTAAAGGTTATTAAAATAAAACAAACACCATAAACAAAAAAATCTAAGCAAGGAAACAAAAAACCCTATAAAGTTAAGTCTGTCCCATGGGCTTTAGCCACACATTATTCATCATTCTAATAGGATTCACTTCTTCTTCAAGGCACATATCGTCCATCACCACAGGTCAATAAATAGACTAAAATAGCTGTTAGCAGAAGTCAATTGAAAACATTTGTCTTGATTGAGATGGCTAAGAGAAAAAAGGCATCTGGATGTTCCACCAGTTTCACAAGTGCCATCCTCAACCAGGATCTCACTGATACAATCTTGCAATTATTTATACTTTACAAAGCAGATTCTAAGTTTTTCTCTGTCTTTTCCTTCTCCCTTTGACCTTCCACGTTCGTTAAAGCAGAGCCAGAGAGGAAGAAATGAATTACAGAATTAAGTCCTAATTCTTAGATTAGTTTTGGATCAGGTGGACTCTTACACACAGCCCAGCAAGAAGGAAGGCACACAAATAATGTGAAAACCCTAATTTGATGCCACTCCTTCAGGTATTACCAACTTCTCCAATCCGCATTTTTTTCTAAAAGGTTTACTTCTAGAAGTTATGACATAAAACCAGCACAGGCCAGAAACACAGGTCTGTACTGCGTGAACCTAAACACTGCTACCATATTGGCGTGTGAGATATCTCTTTGAATGGACAGTTTATTATCACTCCCTCTTTTCTCTGAAAATGAAAACAAAAGCAAAGCATCATGCTTCACCGCTGACAAGATGAGGCCCTAAATCCTTCTTACTGCTATATGGAAGAATAAAAACACTGTTGTACAGAAAGAAAATGCAACTATAAACTCTTGCACAGCATCAGTGTCACACTGATCAACAGATAATACCTAGGCAGAGAGAGAGCACTGGCAGATTCTGAAGTCTCTGTCAGTTCAATCAGAAGTACTAAGGTGGCATATAAAATAACACAATCATTTTCATACATTTTTTTCAGATCATCCTTGTATGAAACATGTTGATGCTAATCAGAAAATCAATCACACACCCCAGGGAAGAGGAGAAAATCAGACTGAAATAAAAATCTCCAAATACTATTAAGCGTGCCTTAGCATTTCTCAGTTACAAGAAACCATATGCCCCAACTCAGCAAGCTCCTGTACTGGTGGGCTGGCCCCACACACAACCTCCCAGCAGACAGTGTACATCTGCTGGCACCTACGTATTTGTCCATACGGAGCAACTCAAAATCATGCCGAGTTACTCCCAACAACCCCGGGTGACAGAACAGGTTCACATGACCTTGCTAACAGTTCCTCATTGCCTCAAAGATCAGAGAAAGTAACACAGCAATTACTTTATCAGGACACGCTGCCTTCTCCAGTTACCAGGGCCGCGAAGTCACCAAGACCTCTACTTTCCTTCGGCACCCAAAGCAAGTATCAAAACAGCCCTCAGCGATTCGGTGCGTGATGCGACGAGAGAGTCCCCATGGACATTTTCAGAGGCTGCAGCAGAAGCGCAGGCGAGTTGAGAGACCCCATGGCCGTTTTCAGAGGCTGCAGCAGAAGCGCAGCCCCAGCGAGCGCTCGGGCACAGGGCCGCGCGGCTCAGAGCCCCACGCAGAAATACCTGGCGCTCCGCGAGGCGTCACTTGGCAGGAAAAAGCCTTGCTGGAAACAGCGCGTCCCCCGCTCCCGGCTCGCCGCTCCCGCAGCGGGTCCTCTCCCAGAAGTTTGCTAGAAGCGTTGCCCAGGGTCGTCCTACAAACCACCAGCGGGAAAGCCGAGCCAAAAAGATAAAGGGGATTAGGCAGGCATTACTCGCAGTGACCTATATACCGCCCTCGGGCCGCGGCCCCGCGGCAGAC
>NW_008692483.1:0-249 GCF_000695815.1 Acanthisitta chloris
CCCCCCTGCCCCAGGACAGGGCTCCCCACTCCAGGGGGGCCCAAAATACTCCTAAAATACCCCAATTTCCTCCCCCTCCCCAAATGTTTCCTCCTCCCCTAATTCCTCCAAGGTCCAACACTTCCTTTGCCACAAATCATTCTCTCCCCAAACCCTCATTTTCCTCCCCAAAACTCCCATCTTCCTCCCCCAAAAACACACTTGCCTCCCAAAAAATCCCCATCTCCCTTCCTAAATTCCCATTTATCC
>NW_008692483.1:563-1163 GCF_000695815.1 Acanthisitta chloris
CCCAAATCTCGATTTCCTTCTCCAAATCCTGTTTCCCTCCCAAAAAACACACTTCCCTCCAAAAAAGTCCCAATTTCCCTCCCTATATCTCTATCTCCCTTCCAAAAATCTCAATTTCCCCCCCAAAAAACCTCATCCCTCCCCCAAAATACCCCCCAAAAATTCCATTTCCCTCCCCCGAATCCCCATTTCTCCCTCAAACTCCCCGTTTATCCCCACCCAAATCCCATTTCTCTCCCCTAAAACCACTTCCCTCCCCCCAAAACTCCCATTTTCCCCCCCTAAATCCCCATGTCCCTGTTGGCTCCGTACGGATGTCGTCGAGGTCGAGATCATCGTAGAGGAACTCATTCTCCTCAAAGTCAGGCTCCTGGCACGAGTCCACATAGTATTCCACATCATCCTTCAGCTTCCTCACGGGATCCACGGGGATGGAGTCATTGTCCAGCATCCGCAGCAATGTCTCCAGCATCCGCACGTGGAACCTGTGCCGCTCCACCTGCCGCTTCAGCGCCTCGATCCGGTCCTGCTTCTGTGGGGGAACAGGGGGAAATGGGGTCAGGAGCCATGGGAATGGGGGCAGGACCCATGGGAGTGGGG
>NW_008692484.1:0-328 GCF_000695815.1 Acanthisitta chloris
GGTCCCGTGGTGGCTGTCCCTGTGTACTACAGCTGTGCACCACACCTGTGCCACCCCACAGTGCTTGTCCCTGTGTCCCAGCTGACACTGTCCCATTCTGCAGTGGCTGTCCCTGTGTTTCAATCCTGTCCCACCCCACGGTATCTGTCCTTGTGTCCCAGCCTTTTCCCATCCTGTGTCCCACGGGACACTGTCCCATCCTGTGCTGCTTGTCCCTGTGTCCCAGCAATGTCTCATCCCAAGGTGCCTGTCCTAGCTGACACAGTCCCATCCTGTGGTGGCTGTCCCTGTGTTGCAGCATGGCTGAGCGCCTGCTCCCTGGGGCCGA
>NW_008692484.1:367-1339 GCF_000695815.1 Acanthisitta chloris
CCCTACACTGTCCCTGCAGAGCTGGCAGAGCACCTGGACTTTGGTATGTCCCACCTTGGTGGAGGGTGAGGCTGCAGAGCTCAGGTGCAGCTGTTGCTGGGGGGGACAGACCTCCCTCCGGCAGGTCCCTATTGCCTGGGCTCCAGTGACCGCAGGTGGCAGGGGGTGCTGAGCCACGGATGGTGATGCAGGAGCCCATGGGCTGTGGGTGGTGGCAGTGGAGCCGAGGGGCCCTGTCCTGCCCTCCTGGGGAGCTGTGCCCTGACAGCTCCCCCTGTCCCATGGGGCTGTGCCATAGTGGGTGGGCTGCACCGGTTCCCTGCGGAGCGCACGGCGGTCAGCAGAGCCGCTGAGGCCACGAAGGACGTGGGGGCAGCGAGAGCGATGTTCCACCTGGGCGTGACGCCATCCGTGCTGCGCCAGAGGTACAACCTGACGGCGAGGGACGTGGGGGTCTTGCCCAACAACAGCCAGGCCTGTGCACAGGTAACGGAGCCCCTCGGGCTGGAGGGCTGTAGGTTGGGTAGTCCAGTGGATTGGTGCTGTTCAGGGGGTCCTGGGACAGCTGGGGGTGCCTCAGTGACAGCCGGGAGTGGCTGGTGTGACGCAGACCTTATTTTTTCAAGAGAAAATGCCCTGTCCCTCTGCCCCACAGTTCCTGGAGCAGTACTTCCACCAGGCTGACCTGGCTGAGTTCATGCAGCTCTTTGGCAGCAGCTTCGCCCACCGCACGCAGGTGGACAAGGTGGTCGGTCACCAGGGCCATGGCAAGGCTGGGCTGGAGGCCAGTCTGGATGTGGAGTACATCATGAGCACTGGTGCCAACGTCTCCACCTGGGTCTTCAGCAACTCAGGTACCAGGGGAGAGCCCTGAGGGGAGAGCTTGGAGGGGCAAGGGGAGAGCTCAGAGTGTAAGAGGAGGGTGCTCAGAGTGGTGAGGAGAGAGAGGGGCTGTGCAGACACACCTGGCTG
>NW_008692484.1:1359-3043 GCF_000695815.1 Acanthisitta chloris
CTGCCAGAGCACACCTTATGCATGCCCCAAGCTGGAACTGACACTGGATTCCCAGCTCGTAGGGGAATCACCCCTGATTTGTATAGTGACTTTGAACCATGTGAACCTTCAGCACCCAGAGTACCCCAGAGCAGGGTTTCCTCGCTGGCACCATGTGGAGCAGCCACCCAGTTCCGCTCCCACGGAGAAGGGCACAGCCCCACTCCCATGGGGTTTTCCATCCTCTGGGGCTGAGCTCTCGCCCACGAGTGACCCAGTGGAGCGGATGAGGGAGAGCGAGGGAATTTGGGAAAACAAATTGCCAAACAGCCTGCACAAACAGGACACGATGCTGGGGGCAGTGTTCTGTCCCAGATTGGGAACTGGCCTAGCAGGAGGCGAGGTGAGGGCCCCGGGAACTCCACGCCTGTCCCTGGCGGTGACAGTGACAGCAGCCCAGTGCTGTCCCTCCTGCTGCCCCCACGCAGCTGCTGCTGTGGGGTGTGGGGACAGTGACGTGGGCGACCGAGTGAGAGGGGGAGGCTGGGGCTCTCTCCCCCTCCGAGTGGAGAGGGGTGGGGGTTAGGGAGGGACCTGGGCAAGTGCAGGTGGAATGTGTGGAGGTGGCACATACGTCACTGGACTGGGACTTGCTGTCACGGGAGGAGCTGAGGCCTGGCTGGAGCACAGGGCTGCCTGGGGGACTGCAGCCCTGCTGGGTCTAACAGCTGCCTGGGTGGCTGTAGCCCTGGGGTAGAGGCTCAGAGAAGAGGGTGTATGTAGCCCCCTGCCCTGGGGTTCAGGGCCACCGTCTCACCAGCACCATGGGCTGAGCTGGAGCCTGGTGCCATCCACCGTAACTGGGATGAGCTCATGGAGCTCCAGGCCGGCCACGCTGTGGTTCTGTGCCACGTCGACAGGGGCTGGGGGGCTTCATCCCTCAGTGCTGGCAGTGGTCCTGAGGCAGTGCCCTTGCACTGTCCCTGTGTCCCTGCCCCACTGTCCCCACAGGGCGGCACGAGAGCCAGGAGCCCTTCCTGGCCTGGCTGCTGCTGCTCAGCAACATGTCAGCACTGCCCTGGGTGCACTCGGTCAGCTATGGGGATGACGAGGACAGCCTGTCACTGGCCTACATGGAGCGCGTCAACGCTGAGTTCATGAAGGCAGCTGCGCGTGGCCTCACCATTCTCTTCGCGTCAGGTGTGGCTGGGACTGCAGCTAGGGCTGCAGGTGGAGCCTCACATGGAGCAGGGCCGTGGGATCCCTGTGGGAATGCTGGCCCAGGCGCACGGGGATGGCTGGGACACTGCGTCTGACCTGTCACCGGTCCATGTGTCACAGGTGATGATGGTGCTGGGTGCCGCCACGTGCACAGTGGGAACCACACATTCCGGCCCAGCTTCCCAGCATCCAGGTGAGGGAGGGAGGAAGCTGGGCACAGAGGGCCTAGTGCAGAGCTGTGGTGGCACTGCCAGCCCTGGCCCTGGTCCCAGCTGGCTGTTGCCTCTGGTGGGGTCTGAGCCCTTCAGGGGTCACCGAGGGTCCCTGCCAGCACCTGGGGACACTCAGCCCACAGCTGGGGCTGTGCAGCTCCAGGGAGTGTGTTGGGTTTGTGGTGTCAGGGGGGCTGTGGGGGGCTGGGGAGGCCCAGCAGCTGGGGGCCCACCCACGGTACCCCCTGTGCCCCCAGCCCCTATGGCACCAC
>NW_008692484.1:3127-3346 GCF_000695815.1 Acanthisitta chloris
CCAGCTACCAGGTGAGTGGCTGCGGCTGGGGGCCGTAGGAGGCTTGGCGAGGGGAGACAGTGGGCCATGCTGGGTGATGATGGCCACGGTGTGGGTGATGATGAGTTGTGGTGGGGGACAGTGGCCACACTGTGGTTGTCTATGGGCTGTGGTGGGTGACAATGGCCATGGTGTGGGTGACGAGGGCCATGCTGGGGATGATGATGGTCATGCTCTGGG
>NW_008692484.1:3417-3714 GCF_000695815.1 Acanthisitta chloris
CTACTACAACATTGGTGGCCGCGCGTCCCCCTACCTGGCTGCGCTCTCCGACAACTACTGGGTGGTGACGAACCGCATCCCCCTGCCCTGGGTGTCAGGCACCTCGGTAAGAACTCATCCCCCTGTCCTGGGTGTTGAGGACCTTGGTAAGAGCTTGTCCCTGGCCATGCCCCGGGCTGGGGTGGCTCTGGCACTGAGGGTCATGTCCCCAGGCCTCCACACCAGTGGTGGCAGGCATGCTGGCACTCATCAACGACCGGCGGCTGCAGCGGGGCCTAGCGCCTCTTGGCTTCCTCA
>NW_008692485.1:0-269 GCF_000695815.1 Acanthisitta chloris
GCGCCCCCAGCCCCTCCCGAGCCCCCCGAGCCGCAGGGGCCACCCTAATTCCCGGCGCGCGGCCGGTCACTGCTCCTCTCAGGTTAAACTTGTTTTCGTGCAAGCCGCACAGACTCCTCTCCTCACCCTCCTCCTGCTTCTTTTAGGCTGTCTCGAGTCTATCGCGACCTGTCCTGACAGGAGGAGGAAGCCACTGCGCTCATATCGTGACATCTGAGCACACTCACCCCCTCACTCCTTCCCTTTCTCTTTCCCCAGCCTCCTGCCCA
>NW_008692485.1:313-7968 GCF_000695815.1 Acanthisitta chloris
TTTCCCCCTTCTCTTCCCCTCTGACCCCCTCAGGCTCAGAAAAGGGAGAGAGGAGCAGCCAGTGCTCATCATGAGCTGTAGGGACAGACCAAGAGGGAATGAGTTGAGACTGAAAGAGGGGAAATGTGGGTCCAGTGTGTGGCAGAAATCCTTCCCTGTGAGATGCTGAGGCACCGGCACAGGTTGCCCAGAGCAGCTGTGGCTGCTCCATCCCTGGGAGTGTTCCAGGCCAGGCTGGATGGGGCTTGGAGCAGCCTGGGCTGGTGGGAGGTGTCCCATGGCAGGGGATGGAACAAGGTGATCTTTAAGGTCCCTCGCAACCCAAACCATTCCATGATTCTATCCATATATTTTAGGCAGAAACTGGAAGGCATCAAGGAAGCTCAGGGGGGAAGGGAAAGGTTGGCCATGTCAGGGCACACAAGAAGTTCCTCCACCTTTATCCTCCTCATGTTCTTGTCTCATTTCAACTGGGGATTTCATCAGCCTCTGCCTGGCAAATTTTAAGCTAAGTAGCCCAAAATCTGTGGCAAAATCCTGAGGCATTTGTCTTCACAAGGGGGTACCAAGGCACCAGTTCTGCTATCTGCCAAACTAGCCCTGTGGTATGGGATCTGCCAGAGTCTGTGTGGGGCTGCAGGCTCCTTCCTCTCTGAAGGAATGAGTGTTCAAAGGGAGCATCCAAATCTCCCTCAAAAGCTTTCCAAAATCAGCCTTTCACAGAAAAAAAAGGTTCACTTTTGGCTCCAAACCTCTTCCCAGCAATACCAAGCAGAGCCTGCTCAGGGCAGTAGTCACTGGCAGAGGGAGGTTCACCAGCACAGGTTTCACACACCTAGTTATGAGTTGGAGACAGAAAATATTCCTTTTTCTCCTTGAAAGCCTCCTCATACTGAAGTTCTGGGGCCAAACTCCCCCTGGACAGCACTGCAATGTCACCCTGTCAGGGTGCTGGATGTGACATGTGTAACTGGGGTGTCATTTCAGAGACAAGAGCTGTGGGATGCACAACCCTGGGATGCTGTTTTTCCCTTGTTGGAAAGCAGAGCTTGGTTTTCCACTTGCAAAGGAGAAAGCCTGGTGTCCCATGAGCCATTCCCAGAGGATGACATTAGTGTGACAGGAGCCAAACAGCATCTGATGGTGGCAGCAGCTCTTGCTTGGGGTGGCAAGACAGTGCTTGGAGCAGAACTCTAATTTCCCTGGGTCAGAGTGATGCTTCCATCTCTGTGTGGGACAAGAACCTTCAGGACCATGCCAAAGTTACCCTGGTTATTCTCTAATGCTCAGGCACAGCTGAGGGACAGACTGTCACAGAAGTTACCACAGAGTCCCAGAAGGGACCTCTGGAGCTCACCCAGTCCAGACTGCACCAGACTCTTAACCAGATCATTCATCCAAGCCCTATCTCCTTACAAGACAATAAGCACAGGAATGTTAGTCCTAGGCAACACAGCAGAGGTAGATTGGTACCAAATCTGGCTCAGTAATGGTACCAGTAATGTGTGAGTCACCCTGCAAACTGGAGCTCACTTGGGCTGTTTTAATAAGCACTGGAAAAACACTTCTTGTTTTAAACAACCTCGCCAAAGTGCCAGAAGTGGAGCAGTTTTGAGATGTCCTGAGCAGGGCCAGGGGCTGGAGCTGGATGATCCTTGTGGGTCCTTTCCAGCTCAGGATGTTCTGTGATTCTCTGCTCCAAGTCCAATCACTCTGCCTCACTGCTCTCGCTCCTTGGCTGGTGCTGCTGAACGCCACAGAGGTTTCACCTTGCTTTGAGTGGCCACATGGATAGACCTGGAAGTATTTTGCAGGTTCCTCATTGCATCTGCCTGAGAAGAAGCAAGTGAGAGACAGAGGCAGTGCCTGAGCCCACAGACACAGCCTGAATGGCCCCGGGGTGCTCCAAGCTCTCAGGAGTTACAAACAGCTCAGGGTCGAGATCCTTGGCAAGCACAGCCCTTACCCCACGGCTTTCCCCCTAAAAAGATGGATGTAAATGCTAAAGAGTGTTTCCCTTTTCCATTCATCCCCATTCTTGGGATTAGCTTTAGAAGTTTTGTTCTGCCATTTATCTTCACTTGTTGGAGATGTCTTGACAAACTCCTGAGAATTAATTTCCCATCAGCTTTTTGCCTCCTTTCCTTGAACTGCCAGGTCAGATCTCACCATATGCATTAGAAGAGGTTATCTGGATGGGCCACCCTGCTTCATTGTCCCTTCCTACGCCCGGCCCTGGCCCAGCAGGAGCCCAGTGTCATGCACTGGGAGGATCAGGCTCCTCTTCCAAGCAGCCTCCCATTCCCTGCCTGTCATCAATCATTGCATCCTGCTGCCAAAGCCAATACAATTGGACCAGGCCCAATACATGGGGAGTTTCCTGCGAGGCAGAAGTGTGCCTTTTAGCTTAATATATTCCCAATGTTGATCCTATTAGCAGGAAAAATCAATCAATCACTGTCAGCAAACATCAGCAGCCTCCAGATTGATCACAGTGTCAGGATTGTTGGAGGATCCTGCAGATGCAGGAGGCATTTGTTAAACGCTATTTGCAGAAAGACATATACATATATGTATAAGACACATTTATACACCTCTTTGTCTGCTTAAAAATGGGGGGGAAAAAGCAGAAAAAAACACACAAATCCTTTTATTTGGTGTAGATTTTGGGTCTTTACAAAAGCCGTTGCAGCTCACTCTGGTAAAGAGACCCTTTTGAGTAGGGAATTAGCAGAGTTTTGGGAGGGGGAATCTGGTTTTGTTCCTCCTCAGGGACTCAGGCAAGGTTTGGCTGGCTGTGCCTGGGGGAAGGAGGTTGGAGATGGATGTCCCAGAGGGATTGGAAGGCTCCAGGCTCTTTCCAAAGAGCAGAGCTGGGGAGGCAAAACCCTTCAGGGTTTGTGTGTGGGAGAGAAAACCCTCCAATGTGTGAACTCAGCCACCCTTGCAGTGCTCAGCCCTCATTTGAGGCTGTGCTGAACACCCCACCGAGTTTCTCTCCCCACACCCTCTGCTTCTCTCCCCCAGCATAAATAGTTCCACCCTTCAATGCCGCTGGTGACACAGAGAGGAGATCCCCAGGCACAGTGGGCACAAAATGTAGGTGGAGAGGGAAAGGAGCTGCATGGAGAAAAAAACACTGAAGGGCTTTGAGATATCTTCAACCTGTGCTGTGAAGCTGTGGCTGCTCCATCCCTGGGAGAGTTCCAGGCCAGGCTGGATGTGGCTTGGAGCAGCCTGGGCTGGTGGGAGGTGTACCTGCCCAGGGCAGGGGGTTGGGGCTGGATCATCTCTAAGGTGCATTCCAAGCCCTCAGATTCTCTGATTCTCTGCTCAGCCAGCTGAGATGCTCACAGGAAAAGCTGCAGCAGATGAGGACTGAGCCCTAGGTGCTCCTTGAGAGCACACAGAGCTTGGCATCCTGTGCCCAGCAGCAGGAGCCAGCCCCTGAAGCCACCCAGCCTCAGGGCACTGGCTCTTGCCTGCAGAAAGGCAAAGAGCTAGTGAAAAAGAAGGGAGATGGGAGAAAGGGAGATGCAAAGCCATGGCAGACAGGGAGAAGTCTCTCCTGAGCTGGGGCTGAAGAGCAAGGTTTGCTCTCAGGATTTGCTGAGACAACACACTAAACACACAGTTAGGATTTTGTTGCTTCTTTCAGGTCTATTGGGAAAATGTTCTGTAGCTTCATGAACAAACCTGTCCCTAATCAAACTGATCCTTCTGGGAGAAAAAAAATGATATTAGCCATGCAGTGCTAGAGAGTCTGGGAGTAAATGAACTTTTAATGCCTGGAAAACATATTCATTCTGATGTCTAAAGAGGCAATTTTCATTTTGTTTGTGTTCTTAAGAGTGTGACAGCGTCTTGTTTGCCACTGCCCCTGGGTATGAGCCAGCATTGTGTGACTTAATTAGATATTCTCCCTGCTAGTGTGAGGGACATATGTCTATTCACTGGAACAAACATCAAGAGTCTGCCACAGGCTTTCATGTTGCTGCTACGGTGGAAGAAAGGCAGAGCAAGTGCAAGCTCTCCCAAGGACCTGTGGCCCCAAACAGCTTGAACACAACCCAGCAGCATTCACTGATTGGTTACAGTTTATTAACAGCCCATAAACTTCTCATCTGCTCCTGGGCACTCATTAGGATTGTCACCTGCAACTGCCAAGAGCAGCACAATCGCTCTGCAGACGTGGCTTGGGGCTTCCCTTCTTCCTCCTGCTCGTGGGAGCTGGTCGGGCTGGGGGAGTGAGCTCTCTGCGCAGTGCTGGGATGGGGCTGTGATGTGCACTGAGCACAGGGTGACCATGCAGAGGTGGTTTTGTTACTGTTCAGAGACGCAGGACAGAGCATGGGGACAACGAAACAGGTTGCCCAGAGCAGCTGTGGCTGCTCCATCCTTGGGAGTGTTCCAGGCCAGGTTGGATGGGGCTTGGAGCAGCCTGGGCTGGTGGGAGGTGTCCCTGCCCAGGGCAGGGTGGGACTGGGTGAGCTTTAAGGTCCTCCCAACCCAAACCTTCTGTGATTCTATAAAATAGTATTTCTTCATAGAATATTCAGGTTTTTGGACCATTAAATACTTCAGGAAATGAACTGCCTTTGCCTTCACTGTGTAGTCCTCACAGACAGCACAACCATACCAAAACACTCAGCTGTGATGACACATCCAGCTTGGCTCCAAACAGGCAAAAATTCATCCCTTCAAGCATCTCAGCAGCTTCATTTTCTGTGGCACCATATGTTGGGAGCTTCGTCCAGCAGCAGATCATGTCAAGCCTTTCCATCAGTCCAGAACAAGACCTCATCACCTGGGAGGAGTGTGAGGAGGGATCTCAGCATCTGCCTCTCCAGGTAACCTGGGTGGGATAACTGGGTGGGATAATCAGCAGAGTTAATGACCTGCTTGCCTGCAGCAGAGTCTGGATCCAGCAGCTCAGAGCAGACAGGAACAAACCCAGGGGTGCATTTCCCTGGCAGTGTCTCCGTGCTGTTGCCCTTTGCCCACAAGGAGGAAGCAGGTCCCCGATGACAGTCAAGCAGCTCTGCCCACCCCAAGGGCACAGCTGAGCCACACAGGAGCTGCCACAGCCCAGTATGGGACAGTTCCAGCCTGGCTGCTGGCAGCGGTTGGAGTTCTGTCATCCCAGCAGTGCTGGGCAATGAGACCCAGAGAAAAACCTTCTAGCAGTGACTGTCCTGGGAATATTGCACTGGGAAAACACTTTCTGAGGTAGGTGTTCAATCCACTTTGTGGCAGGACTTTCATAATAGTTTGATTATTAAAATAAAGACTTCTACGACATTTTCACAAGGGGAAAAGCTTCAGTGCTTTGAATGTCTTTGAGGATGCACAGATCTACACTCTTAGGGCTGCAGCAATCCAGAGGAGCTCTGTAAGGCCCCAGGTGTGGGTCCCTATTTCACAGACACTGTGAATTCTGCACTGGGACCAGCACCACTGAGGGGCCTGGAGGGCAGGTGGGGTTTATCACTGGGACTTCCCTTCTAGTGACCCTCTTTTGCCTCTGAGCAGTGGCACAGCCACAGGGACAAGAGCAAGGAATGATCTGGTGTCCTCAGCCAGGTGAAAGCTCTTCTCATCTTCCTCCAGCACAAATGTTCAGGGGTGACCTCCAAGTTGGGGTGCTGCTCCAGGCTGTGGCAAGGACAGAGTCCAGCCAAGATCCTGGATCAAGGTTCCTTACTCTCCTCACTCACCTCTACTCCCTGGGCATGGGACATAGGAGGTGAAGAATCATGGAATGGTTTGGGTAGGGAGGGAACTTAAATCTCATCTCATCCCACCCCTGCCCTGAGCAGGGACACCTCCCACCATCCCGGGCTGCTCCACGCCCCATCCAGCCTGGCCTGGAACACTCCCAGGGATGGAGCAGCCACAGCTGCTCTGGGCAACCTGTGCCAGTGCCTCAGCACCTCACAGGGAGCAATTCCTGCCTAATATCCCCCTGTCCCTGCCCTCTGGCAGTGGGAAGCCATTCCCTGTGTCCTGTCCCTCCAGCCCTTGTCAATAGTCTCTCTCCATCTCTCCTCTAGCCCCTTGAGGTCCTGGAAGGCCACGGTTAGGTCACCCTGAAGCCTTCTCAGCTGCAGCAGCTGTGGGAAGCTGAGGATCCATGTAGCCAAGAGAAGGTTTTGACACTGATCATTTCAATGCCCTTTGAAATTCGGAGTAGCTGAACAGACCAGATCAGAAAGTGCAGAAGGAAATAGCTGCTCCTGGGCACTGTGTGTGTCAGCAGAGGAAAAGTTAGAGGCTTTTTCCTTGTGTTTTTGCTCCCTGCTCACATGCACCCTCAGAATGCCTAAACACTCCAGACACCTCTGTGAAGAGGCCAAAACATGCTCCTTCCAGGTTGGCTCGTCCAGGAAACAAAACTGTTCTGTTCATCTTGACAAAGGCTCGTGCAAGGCAGCCCAGACTGCGAGCTAATCCCATCCCGGGACCATCCAGAGCAACAGGCAGGGAATTCATCCTGCTGGGAACAGGCTCAGCCTGCTCTGTATGCAGGGGGAGGATTCTGGTGCGCCCTGCAAAGCTGTCCTGGCTATTGTCCTCCCTGCGCGGCGACCAGCTGGAGGAGGAGAGCACCATCCTGCTCAGCCACTCCTGCCACTGGCAGGCGCGGGGGGGGGGGGGCCGCCGGAGGGTGGCCTGGGGGCCCCGAAGGGAGCCGCTGCTGCCCCGGCAAGAGCAACCACATCTGAGCAGCTCAGAGCCCTCAGGAGCGAGATGTGTCCGCGTCCTGGGTACGGGAATGTCTGTCCTGGGACACAGGGATGTGTCTGCGTCCTGGGGCACAGGATTTCCCTTCAAATCCAATCACCCACCAGTACCTCCACTGTAACCCCTAAACCACCAAACCGTATCAGCCAGAACAAGGGGCAATGGGTAAAAATTGAAAGAGAGAAATTGAGATTAGAACTTAGGCAGAAGTTTTCCCTGTGAGGGTGGTGAGACACTGGCCCAGGTTGCCCAGGGAGGCTGTGGCTGCCCCAACCCTGGCAGTGTTCACAGCCAGGTTGGCTGAAGCCTTGAGCAACCTGCTCTGGTGGGAGGTGTCCCTGCCCAGGGCAGGGGGTTGGGGCTGAATCATCTCTAAACTCCATCCCAACCTCTTGACATCCTGTGATTCTGTGATTCTATGACCACTGCCCTGGGGAGCTGTTCAGTGCCCAAACACCTCTGGGGGAAGAACCGAACCTGACCCTGTTCAGTGCCCAAACACCTCTGGGGGAATAACCTTTCTCAATATCCAGCCTAACCCCCCCCTGACACAATTTCATGCCACTCTCTCGGGTCCTGTCACTGGTTCCCAGAGAGGAGGTCAGAGCTGTCCCTGCTCTGCCCCTCGGGAGGAAGCTGCATGCAGTGATGAAGACTTTGCGTCCTGGCTGTGCATCCTCTGGTGTCGGGGCCGGATCCCACCCCCAGCACCCTCTGGGATCACTCTGCTTCCCTTCTCTGCACACAGGGAGGCTTTGCTCCCTCCCAGAGCCGCTGCCCTGGCCCTGCCTGCAGAGGCTGTGCCAGCAGACCAGGTGAAGGGGGAACAGAGCTGCTCTGTGCTCCCAGAAAGGCAGAGAGGCTTTGTGCCCTGCTCTCGCAGGTGCTCGAGGAACTTGGCCGCATGATTC
>NW_008692485.1:7988-8975 GCF_000695815.1 Acanthisitta chloris
AGCACCTTTTGGATGCTTCGAATGAATCATTCATCCCTTTCTGGGCAGGGAGAATGGGAGTCTCTCTGGGCTGGCCCCAGGCCTGGCTGCCTCCCCAGCAGCCCATTGGGGCGGTTTGTTCCTTTCAGCCTTGCTCTTCCTGCCGCTTTCTGCCCCTCAATGGGCACGGAGCGGCACCGGATGGCTGCCTCAGCCTGGGGAAATGACTTCAGAGCCACCTTTGTCTCTGCCCTCGCTCCTTTGGCCGGGTGGCTCCCTGGAAGGCTCCCTGGAGCTGTGCTGGGACAGGCGCAGAGGCTGAGCCAAGCTGCCAATTCCTGCGGCACAACTGCCCATGACATCGCGGATTGTGCTCCAAATTAGGCACAGGCTCCCAAGCAAATTGTCCCTTTGGATTGTATTGGTGTAAGCTCTCTACAGTGCTTGGCTTTGGCTGCTGACTCCAAAAAGCCTCCAAGAGTATTCCTTGCTCTCGTGAGCAGAGTCTGGGCTTGCAAAGGCACTTCATGCACTAGGGTTTGTGATTTCACAGCTCTCTGACCTGGCTTCGCTGTGTGAAAGGCTAGAAATTATTTCACACTTATCTTCTGCCATGCAACGTCGTTAAAAGGAGACTTTTGGGTGCTTATTTCAGGCTGTTTGGCAAAGAAAAACACCTCTGAAATTTTTTTTGCCCTCATTTCTTTTCCGTGAGTTGAAACTGGGGGTAACTGTGCATTTGGCATTAAGGTGTTAACAGAGTCCAGTCCTGCTACAAGGTGAGCTGTTGGTACTGAGTTATTCTTGTGTCCTTTTTACTGAAGTCCTTTTTGTCTGCAGCAAAATAGAAATATTTACTCAGAAGAATCACTGGAAACTGAGATATGAATTTGCTTTTCAGGTGGCTGCATTGAACAGGGACAAAAAGTGTGCTTGGATTGGAATTGACTCAGCCCATCCTTTGTACACCTCCTGGGCTCCTCTGCCTGCATTTGGAAAAGGGATTAT
>NW_008692485.1:9164-13462 GCF_000695815.1 Acanthisitta chloris
CACATCACCCTCTCAACACCCTCCAGGGTGTGTCAGCTCAGGGATGTGCTTGTTCTTCTCAATTCCCACCTCTTCCCCAAGACAGCAGAAAAGATCTGAGCTGAGGGGTTACACTTTGTGTGGCTTGGGGTGTGTGTCTGTGCAACACCCACAGCCCCCACTCTGGTCCCAGCATGGCCAGGAGGGACCCAGAGTCACTTCAGCAGCAACTGAGAGTGTCCCCCCAAAAGCAGTGGGACCCCTTGGGGTGTCTCCCTGCTGGCAGGACCCTCTGGGCAAGGGGTAGTCCATCCTGGCTGGGTCCCAGCTCTACCAGCATCCAGCAAACCCCAGGCAGGAGCTGCTTTGTGACCAGGAGCAGTGAAATCCCTCCCTCCCTGGGTGCTGTCCTCCCCTCTCCCCATGCACTCATTTGCCTGTTTCTTCCCTATTTTCCCCCCTTCTGCTTCTGTCTAGTGGGGTGGTCAATTCAGGCAGGCACCACAAATGCCTTTTTCTGCTGTAATCAAGAAGGTGACTGGAAGACAAAGAGCAGGGCCAGGCCTGGCCCAGGTTTGCCAAGTGTGTGCCGACTGCAGAGCTGATGCCATGGCATCCATGTGCCAGGAGCTGCCAGTGGGAGAGGCTGGGAGGAGATTCCTCCTTTCTCTTTGAGCCTTTTGCTTCCTTTCTTTCATTCACTGTTGCTTTTCCTCTTGGGGAGCTGGGAAATGCAAAGAAAGGGAAGGGATGGTAGCGACCAGGAGTGAACTCATGCAACAATAACTCCAACCTTTTGGGTTTTCATGCACTTGTTTTCCAGAGATGAAAAATACCCTTCTAGAAGGGGAAAAAAAGCCTACAAAAACAACCAGGAAAAAATATCCTTCCAGGAGGGGAAAAAACCCACAAAACCAACCAGAAAAAAAATACCCTTCCAGGAGGTAAAAAAAGCCCCTCACAAAAACAACCTAAACCCTCCAAGATGTTTGTGTGTCCCTTCCAACTCAGGATGTTTTATGATCCTATGAAGTCTAAGCAGTAGTTTTTCAGCTTGGAGCCTGGGGTATTATAATGAGCAGGACATATGCTCCTGGAATTCCCTTGGAGAAGACAACATGGTATGTGCATGCCCAGAGCTCCTCCAGACAGCAGGAGGCCCCAGCTCCTGCCTGGGACTGTTGGGATGCTGCTCCTGGAGAGGTGAACAGGGTGTGAAACAGAGAAGCAGGAAAAGAGGGTGAGGAAAGCCTTAGTTTTCACCTCCTCTCTAGCTTCTTGTGGGAAAAGAAGGAAAAAAGATCCCATTTCACCACAGGTCCTGATACCAATCCCTCTGACCAGGAGCTCTCAAGAGGAAGAGTTTGATCCCTACAAGGTCTTTCCTTACCCCAATGCACTTCTCTTGCCCAAGAGACATTTGCCCATGTGGCAGAGTTTGTTCAGATGGACGTTTGGTCCTGGTCTAGTGGAAGTTGTCCACGGCAGGAGGTTGGAACTGGATGGTCTTTAAAGTCCTTCCCAAGACAAACCATTCCATGATTCTATGGAAAAGAGCATCCCCGGGGACTTCAGTCCCAGCAATTTCCTGGGGAGATTCTCCTCATGTTTTCTCTCACCTGCAGGATGGTTAGTCTTTCCTCTGCACTACATTTCTGCACAGGCTTTGGTGAGCAGCCCCAGGAGAACAAGGAGGATGTTGCTGTTTGCAAAACAAGTGCTGAACACTGGAAGCACAACTCCCTGGAGCATGAGGTTTGTTCTCCCTCTGCCTCCTCACCCCGGGAGGCAACTTTCTGGTCGTGGGTATTGACATTTCAACCAGCAGTAAAAAGGCAGAAAAAGTGATTCTGAGGGAAGTGTCTCCAATTTCCTGCTTGTCAGAGCACAAGGGACCTTTGGGAGAGGGGAAGGGATGCTGGAGGCTGCCCCTGACAGCCTCTTTTGTCAGGATTCATTAGCAGCTCTGTTCTCAGCTGCATTAGCAACACCTTTGCTTCTCAGAAGGATTTGGTGTGTTATGAGCCCAAGACATCACTGAATGTGAAATGATCTCCCATTGGGTTCAGGTGCCAGGCAGAAGCATATGGGAGAGTCCTTCAAACACAGCTGTGTGCATCTCCCACTGGAGAGACTTGCCCATGGCATGTGAAAGGTTGGACTCTATGAAAGTACAGTGGGGAAATAAGGGGAGTCCTGACTGCATTCCCTGACTCCCAACCTGCTGAGTCTCCCTCCCAAAGGCATGGGATTCCCTGGCAGGCAGGAGGGGCAGCGTGTCCTGGGGGGCATTGGGCACAGCATGGAGGGATCTTCCCCCAGAGGTGTTTGGGCACTGAACAGCTCCCCAGGGCAATGATCACAGTCCCAAGGTTGACAGAGCTCCAGGAGGGTTTGCCCAATGCTCTCAGGCACAGGGTGCATTGTTGGGGTGACCTGGGCAGGTGACCCCTGCCCTGGGGAGCTGTTCAGTGTCCAAGCACCTGTGGGGGAAGAACCTTTCCCTAATCTCAAGCCTAACCCTCCCCTGGCACAGCTCCAGCTGTTCCCTCATCCTGTCCCTGTCCCAGGGCACAGAGATCAGAGCTGTCCCTGCACTGCCCCTCGGGAGGAGCTGCAGACCCTGCTGAGCTCTGCCCTCAGTCTCCTCTGCTCCAGCTGAACACACTTCAGCCACTCTTCCTCTTCCCCCTTTGGTCAGTAAGTGGCTCAGGAATCTCACCCCTGAAATATTAAATAATTCCATAACAAATATGAGCACTGAGCTGCCGAAGGAGCAGTGCCCTGGGACTGCCAGCCTACAGGCACATCTCCCATCATCAGCCTTTGCATTTGGCAGGGAGAGCATGTGGCTAGCTCAGCCAAGACCTGCCGGGGCCAGCAGCAGGATGAGCAGGGTGCTGCTCTGCATTTGAATCCATAAGGATAAATAAAGATAGGCCCAGACTCCTGGAGATAAAGGCTGTATCCTCCAGGAACAGCTTGGAGGAGACTCAGCACGTCAGCCCTGCTGCTGCCCAGGCCAGCGCTGAGGGAAATGCACCACTGACTTTGTCCCATGCAGTGAATGAAACTCCAAGGCCAGTCCAGATGGTTATTGTACAACTTGGGTGGTGGCAGGATCCGAGAGATGCAGGTTGGGCAGCTTGAACAGCTCCAGGGAAAGCTTTGCCAAGCATTCAGCCCCTGCCTGGGCACACTCACAGCACCATTGGTATGGGCAGGACATCGCTGGCCACTCAGTAGGCTCCATGTGCTCTCAGAGTTGTGCACACATTACAGTACTTCTAGGAATAAAAGACTTGGGAGTTGATCTGGAGGCTTTGGCTGCAATAGGAGTGAAAGACTGTAGGGACACAGCCCCTGAATGTCAAATGAGAGGCAGCTCTTCACAGCCCAGCCCAGGAGAAGCCTCTCATGCCACGGTGCTGCTGCTCAGGACAGCTCACATCACTTCTGCACCCACAGCTGCTGTTTGCCACACTTCTCCACTCGAGCAAGGGAATTACTGGTGATTTTTGTCACAGTTCTGCACTTGAACAACAGAATCACCAGTGATTTTTGTAATGAAAATGTTGCAAACCTTCAGTAAGATGAAACCATTTCATGTTTTGCATTCAGGGATTTCAAGGATGAAATTGTTGCAGGTTTTGCATTCAGGGATTTCAAAGGCCCTTCAAAGTTGGCATCATTTTGTCTCTGTGTCCCTAGGAATGAGGCAGTGGGTAAGAAGCACTTCAAGGAGGCAGCTGAAATGTCTTGGGTCAGGGACTGTCATCAACCCCCTGTTTCCTGCTCAGAACAGCCCCAAAGCAGCTGCTGGGCAGGCTGGGAGAAACTAAAAACCTGAATGAGTCCTTAGGCACTGGGAGAGATAAATATGATTCACCTTTAGTTGATTTGTGACTCTGCTGATGATGATTTTGCTGCTGGGGTTGTGCTTCATTCCCTCTGAGCTTGAGCAGCAGCTTTGCATCAACTTTTCACCGCAGAATCATAGACTTTTAGGGGTTGGAATGGAGTTTAGAGATGATTCAGCCCCAACCCCTGCCCTGGGCAGGGACACCTCCCACCAGAGCAGGTTGCTCAAGGCTCAGCCAACCTGGCTGTGAACACTGCCAGGGTTGGGGCAGCCACAGCCTCCCTGGGCAACCTGGGCCAGTGTCTCACCACCCTCACTGGTCCCTAATCCTGGAATGGATTAAGGGAAAATGCCATCACTGAATGTGAGGCACTGGCACAGGTTGCCCAGAGCTGTGGATGCCCCATCCCTGAAGTGTTCACCCAGGCTGGATGGGGCTTGAACAACCTGGTTTAGT
>NW_008692485.1:13583-15778 GCF_000695815.1 Acanthisitta chloris
CAGGTTGGATGGGGCTTGGAGCAGCCTGGGCTGGTGGGAAGTGTCTCTGCCCAGGGCAAGGGTGGAACTGGATGAGTTTTATGGTCCTTCCAACTTAAACTATTCTGGGATTCCATGGTTCCAAGCCCATGCTGGTTAGCAGTGAATGCTCTGCATAGCTGATGGATTTTAGCCTTTCCAACCCTGTGACACTATAAGAAACAGACAAAAATAATCAGTACTATTGAATTTCAGTGATTAAAACCCAGCACTCCATAAACTTTGTGTGGTGACTTCTGAAGTTCTAATTTAATTCCTCAGTGTAATGAGAACACCCCAGAGTGAAGCAGTGTCAGATGGCACCACAAGACCCTGGAACTCTAACAACCTGTGACAGTCACTCCCAAAGAGCAAACAGTCCCAGGCCCTGCTCAGCAACTGTGGAAGGTTTGCAACACATACAGAGGTGGAAGTAATCATGATTCTGTTTATTTGTGCTTTTTGAGGTGTATTAGCCTATTTCCTCTGTGAAGAAAAGCCTATGGAGCTGTTTGAATGCAGGAGCTTGGGAAAGGATAGGGAAAATGCAGGAGTTTGGGAAAGGAAGGGGAAATTAAGGAGTTTGGGAAAGTAAAGGGACCCCAAAGTGGTGGTATTTATTCCTGAGGGAGACTGTGTTTCCTTAATAGTGCCCCTGCAGGAACCTGCACTGAGGTGTCTGTGTTATATTTCTGGCCAAATAAAATGATGCCAATCTGAGGCTCCTTGGGCATAGCTCAGTCACTTGGAATTAGGCCCCTTTGCTGGGAAGGAATGAGAAGGAAGAGGGAACCTCCCAAAAAGAGTACGCCCAAAGGAACCCCCCAAAAAACAGCTCTTTGAATGGGAACAAAATCTTCGTATGCTTCTAGCTTCAAACTAAGTTGAAGAATCCAAACCAGAAGCAATGTAAAAGCACCTCCCAGATAACTTGGCCTTTTCCTCTCCAGAGCATGTCCTGCCTGACATATGTGTGAGCAATGACCCAACCCACAGCAGTGACACAATTGATGCCACCCCTGTAATGCAGTTGACAGTGGGAAGCCAGCAGGGAGAAGACCTCAGACTTTCACTTGAAACAGGAATATTCAGGCTGATTTAGCCCTGGGAGGGTTTTTTTTTAAGGCAGGGTTGGGTTTTTTTCTGGAGTGGCAAAGTAGCCCCAGTTGTCAATCAGCTAACTTGCAGTGCTAATAGATTCTGGTGGTTAGGGGGGTCAGCACAGAATTGAATTTAACAGCTTACAATACACCCACATGCCCAGAAAATGTGGGCAGCTTGCTAGGGTTCACTGAGCCAAAGGAGCCAGACCAAAACAGTGCATTAATGTATAGGGGGGAAGAATAGTTGCAATCAGTTCCCTTGTGAATTGGACAGAGAACTTGGAGCTGAAGCAATTATCAGCCATGGGGGGATTAATAGGGAAGTGTGAATGCCAAGCTGTATATGTTAGGGGCAGAATATGTTGCCTATAGAAAACAACAAAGAGGGTTTCTTACTATTAAGTGAGATTAAAGGTAATGGGCTGATTTCAGCACAAAGGCAGAATGAAATTCAGATGGCAACTTCAAAGTGGACACATGCACAGAGCCACTGCAGCCATTTACATATAGCTGCCATTGCACCACAATGGGAGAAACTTTCTTTGGCCACTTAAACAATTTGCTATTCTTGGCTTTTTTGTGAACATTCACTGTATTTAGCCTGAAATTGCTTGTGGTTAATAAGATGGAGCTAAGAGTTATATTTATTCATGGGAGTTGGACTTTTTAATTCTTTCCAGAGGAAAGAAAATCCACTAAAAAACAACCAAACAACAGAAAAAAACCCCACAACACACCAAGGCCATAGCAAAGGGTCAGTGAGAACAGAAAGGCTGAGCTCAAGTCTCAGCAAAAACTGCTGCCCTAACCTGTTTTCAGCAGCCCAAGGAGGTGTCACAGTGCAGGGCTGAGTGGGACACCTGAGGGGGTGTAAGATCTTCCCTCCTGCCAGGGCTCCCAGGCCAAGCTCACACTGTCCAGCCACACTCAGAGAGTCAGAGGGGCTGGAATGGAGCTTGGAGACCACCCAGCCCCAACCCCTGCCCTGGGCAGGGACACCTCCCACCAGAGCAGGTTGCTCAAGGCTCAGCCAACCTGGCTGTGAACACTGCCAGGGTTGGGGCAGCCACAGCC
>NW_008692485.1:16233-18704 GCF_000695815.1 Acanthisitta chloris
GCCAGCCACAGCCTCCCTGGGCAACCTGGGCCAGTGTCTCACCACCCTCACAGGGAAAGCTTCTGCCTAAATTCTAATCTAAATTTCCCTCTTTCAGTTTCTCCCCATTGTTCCTTGTCCTGTCCCTAACACAGATCCCTCAGCAGCTTCCCAGGGGGGATGGAACCTCTCCTTAAGGGAGGTGAGACACTTCAGCCCCTGCATTGTGAAGAAACAGATTTCTCTCCTCGCTCCCTTAACCTCCAGGCTGATGGCCCTAAGGGCACAGCCCAAATCCTCTCACTGCCAGAAGAGGAAGGCCAATTTCCCAGAACAAAAGCCTCAAGTACTAGTGTGACAGGTCACTAAACAGGATCATCTCTTGCTCCGGGTGAGAGCATTGAAGAGAGATCCTGCTAAGTAGAGACAGAATACGGGACAAGGTCTTAACCTCTGCCTGCCCCGTCGGACACTGAGCTGGGCACACAGAGCACCCCGAGGTCCCGGGGGGGCACCGAGCTGGGCACATAGAGCACCCCGAGGTCCCGGGGGGGGCACTGAGCTGGGGACACAGAGCACCCCGAGGTCCCGGGGGGGCACCGAGCTGGGCACATAGAGCACCCCGAGGTCCCGGGGGGGGCACTGAGCTGGGGACACAGAGCACCCCGAGGTCCCGGGGGGGATGCTGGAGCGGGAGATGTCTCCCAGGGGCTTGGCCACGTTTCTCAGGCAACTGCAGGGGGAATGTCACAGCTATAGCAACTGTGTCTCCAGCAGTCCAGAGGGGAGCAGGGTCCGTGGCAGCACAGCCATTGTAGCCCAAAGGGAAAGGTCAGGACGTTTCATTTTTCACTGGTGGGCTGGGAATTTCCAAGGAGCACCAGCCGTGATTTACGTGGTTGTGCTGCTACCTGCTCTCTGCCTGCTGCCCTGGGGGCGATGCACAGCTAAATGTACTCTGCCCTCCTGCATCCCAGCTCGGCTCCTCCAGCCCCTCCTGCCTGCCTTGGGGCTGTGCTGGGCACCCACGAGGTATCTGGGGAGGAAAGATGGCTGAGAGGGACCTCAATAATGTGTGAAGTTATAGCCAGATCCAGCAGCACTTTGCCATGTCAGAGAGCTCCTGCCTGGACTGGGAGCATTATTCCTTCTGGGACATGGAGCACTGCTGGTAAATCGTCTGCTACTGACATTTCTGAGGAGCAGCAGCATCTCCAGGATGAGCACAAAAACCTGGTACAAAGCCAGGTTGGCTGAAGCCTTGAGCAACCTGCTCTGGTGGGAGGTGTCCCTGCCCAGGGCAGGAGGTTGGGGCTGGATGGTCTCTGAGCTCCATCCCAACCCCTAAAATTATCTGATTCTATGATCTAAAGAGGGTGCCGAGAGGATGGATCAGGCTCTTCTCAGTGAACCAATAAAACAAGAGGTAAGAGCAGAAACAGATGCCCAGGAAGTTCCACGTGAACATGAGGCAGAACTTCTTTCCTGTCCTGTGGAACAGATTGCCCAGAGAGGTCATGGATTCTCCCGCACTGGTGATATTCCACAACCATCTGGACACAACCCTGAGCCATGTGCTCAAGGGTGGCCCTGCTGGAGTAGGGATGGCCTGAGCAGGGAGGGACTCACTGTGGTCCCTTCCAACCTGACCCATTCTGGGATTCCATCCATGCTGCATCTTCCCCCCAGAGGATGATGATGGAGGTTGGGTAGTCATCACACCTGCTTTTAGCCATCCAAAATTGAACTGCTTGTGCCAAACTGGTTCTCCTGTCTCATTTTGTCACTTACAGGAGATGCAGATACAGCCACTCTTCCCTTTCCCTGCCCCTGCCTTAGGGTGGACAAGGGGACACAAGAGTCCTGAAGGAGCCAAGACTAATCCTGACCTGTGCTTCCCTCCTACCCCAGCTCATGGTGTGGCCTTGCCCCAGCTCCTTCCCCAGAAAACTTTCTTTCCTGCAGTCCATTCAGGCTGGGATGTGGGGATGGGCATGACCCAACAAAAAGCATCCCAGCATCCCATTATCAGGTCATGGACTGGACTTTGAGGCCACTTTCTTCTGCTGGTGCAGTTGTTGTTGGGAAAGTTTTGGTGGCTGGAAAATAGGTCCATAAAACCTTCCCCATTCCAAACTGGAGCATCCCTGACTGCAAACATCCAGGCAGGGCCTCCAAACCCCTAAACCTCCCAAACTTCATGCGGAGCAACCTGCAAGGGAGAAGCAAATCTGGGGCAGGTCACTGTGTCTGTCCCAGTTATCCTGGGGCAGGTTTTCCTCCTCCTTTGCTTCTCCCTCTGTAACCCAGATCCACTGCCACTTTGGCATGTCAGAGAGCTCCTGCAAGGACTGGGACCAGTATCACTTCTGGGACCTGGACCTCTGCTGGTAAATGCTCTGCTATCTACATTTTTGAGGAGCAGCAGCATCTCTAGGGTGAGCACAAGGGTCTCCTGGAGGCAGAGAATCTTCCAGCCACAGTGTCAGGAG
>NW_008692485.1:18717-25597 GCF_000695815.1 Acanthisitta chloris
ATGGCTTCAACCAAAAGGCTCACAAAACCGTTGTGCTTGTCTCCCATGTGCCAGCTAAACCCAGGTGGGCAGTGAGCTGAGGCCCAGCACACACTTGGTCCTGCATCCATCCTCCTCCACAGATGCACTGAGGTCCCACCTGGGAGAAATCCCAGGGTTTGGTTAGTCAGCTGAGCAGTCAGCAGGAGGGTTTTGCAGTGTCCCATGGTCTGCAGCTGCCAACAAAACCGTTGTGCTTGTCTCCCATGTGCCAGCTAAACCCAGGTGGGCAGTGAGCTGAGGCCCAGCACACACTTGGTCCTGCATCCATCCTCCTCCACAGATGCACTGAGGTCCCACCTGGGAGAAATCCCAGGGTTTGGTTAGTCAGCTGAGCAGTCAGCAGGAGGGTTTTGCAGTGTCCCATGGTCTGCAGCTGCCAAAAAAAATAGTATTGGGTTTTCTTTCTTTTGAACCAAGAGTATTCTGCCTGCTCATTAAGTCCTGCCACTGGTTCAATGTGCTCAGGTTCATAATCATGCAGACAGTAACGGAGCTGCAACTGGGGATGTTTCGTTCTCCCCAGAGGTTCTGCTATATGATGGATGAGTTTTATTTATCCCTGTCAAACATGCAAGTATGCCTTTAAATTATCCCAAGGACATGAATATGCAGCAGAGAGAAGGGCACGGGAATATGGAATGGATAGAGGTGATCAAAGGGAAACAACATCACTTGGAAGTTTAAAAGGGATGTTTTAGCCTTCATTAAGAAATGGCTTTCAAATTATTTGAGGAACACTATGAATACTCATGAGACTCAAAAGATTTAGAGCACAGTGTTCAAAGGACACTGTACAAGCTGTTTGTGTAAATGATTTCTGCTAGTCCTTTGGATGAGCATCTCATCCTGCATGTGAGGAAAGTTGGAACTGTGGATCCAATTGTCTGGAATCCTTTTAACAAGAATAATGCACCAAATCTCACTTAATATTGGACTTTCCCTTGCAGGACAGTGATGGTCACACCAGGTCTCAGCTTCACTGCAGAGTAAAACTTCTCCTTTTCCCAGAGCCACTTGGTTCATTCAGCCCCAGGCTTCAATGGGCTCAAATCATGGAATAGAATCATTAAGGTTGGAAAAGACCTCCAAGATCATCGAGTCCAACCTGGAACCAATGTCTTTCTAAAACCAGCTGGTCAAAAGGCTCCTCTGTCCTCCTACCACACACAAGCTCTCCTGGCTGCTGGCAGCAAACAAATCCTGCCCACAAGCTCCATTGGAGGTATTCACAAGCCTTGGCCAGCCCAGCACAGTGCCTGCCCTTCCCACCATGGGCACCAGCACCTCCAAACTCATCTCACCCATGCCCTTCCCAAAAACATTATGCTCACTGACCACCAGCAGCCAGGGCTGAATTGTACTTGTTTCTAAGGTGTCACTCTGGCTCTGCCAGCTGCTGCTCGTTGTAATCCCCTCATGGTGGTGGAGTCACCACCCCTGGAGGTGTCCAAGGAGCTCAGGATGTGGGACTCAGTGCTCTGGTCTAGTTGACAAGGTGGTGATGGGTCACAGGTTGGACTTGATGGGCTTGGAGGTATTTTCCAACCTCAGTGATTTACTCTGAGAAATTCAGCCCGTCCATGGTAACAGGAGCTAGGCATTGCAGGTGGAGATTTTCCCCCCACAAGCAGTGGAAATGGCATCTCTGAGGGTCCAGAGAGCAGTGAGGGGCTAAGGGGCAGTGAGGGGGCTAAGGAGCACTGAGGGTCCAGGCAGCACTGAGGGTCCAGGCAGCATCTCCCTGTGCCCAACCCGAACCCCTGCCGCTCACAGCCTCCTGCCCCAGAGGCTCAGCCTTGCCCTCCCATCTGCTCTCCTTCTCCTTTATGCAGGCAAATATCTTGTCAGATCAAAAGACCACAAAAAACCCACAGCAAGAAAAATTAAAGAGCCAAGCCAAGCACACTCAGCCCCTGCTTTAATGACCATCTCCATGTCCTGCCCGTTCATTAATGCACCGCTCTCTCTTCCCCATCTGGCTTTGTCTCTGCCCATACAGTCAGAGGCAAGCAGGGGGGTGAGCAGGGAGAAGGAGGAGGGATGGGGGGGTCAAGATCTTGATGATTTCATATCGCAGAGGTTATTGCTGGTGCCTTGCCAGAGCCGTCAAGCCGCAGCATCTGGGCTGGGGCAGGTCCTGCGCTCCCAGGGCTGTGTCCATCTGGGCTCTGCGGGGGCCCTGCCCTCCCCCGGCCTCGGATTGTTATTCAGGTGGGATGGCCCGGGCATGAACTGCACTAATCAAAAAACAAACTGCACCAAAACACTGACTCACACGCTGCCTCGGGCCTCCCCCTGACCTCTGCTCAGCAGCCGCTTCCAATGGATGTCAGGCAGGTTGTTCTTCTGGATTTTTGCACCTTCCCCAGTTACCAGACATCTGTGTAAATCCCCACCCCCTCGTGTTGGGCATCAGGGTCAGTAATGTTCAACAATTCAACGTGGGAAGTCTCACTGAGGAAGTACCAGGCCATAAATTTCCTCCAACAAGAGCCACCTATCAAGCTAAGCCTTGTTAAGAAGCTTCCCAGATATTCATCACAATAAAGGCTGCCACTCCTGTACCCTTGTGTGGAGAGAATGAGACAGGCAGAGGCTGCAGGAAAAGGTTTCTCACTTCGTTACCCTCTCATGTTGGAGCTGTTGGCATTGCACGGGCAGTGCAGCACAGAGGGGAGCAAACAGCACTGCTCTGAGCTCAGGACGCCACACACAGCCAACACAGTGCCCACCAGCAGCTCCACTGCCTTCCACAGGACGGAGACGTCATCACACCAGTGCACACTCAAAAGTCTCCTTAGAAAAGCTTCAGGTAAATGCAGTGTGTGATTGGATCCCAAAGTCTGGTCACAGGGTTTTCTGCATCCCAGGCCTTGTGGTGCCAACAGCATCTTGTGTGTGTTTGTATCTGTTTGTGTGTGTGTTTGTATCTGTGTGTGTGTTTGTATCTGTTTGTGTATGCGTTTGTATCTGTTTGTGTGTGTTTACATCACGGAATCACTAAGGCTGGAAAGGCCCTCCACGACCACCAAGTCCAACCTGGGACTCATCAGCACTTCTCAGCTAGCCCAGAGCTCTGAATGCCACGTCCTGAGCTCCTTGGACACCTTCAGGGGTGGTGACTCCACCACCTCCCTGGGCAGCATATCCCAGTGCCTGACAGCCCTTTCCATGGGGAAATTCCTCCTGAAACATAGATGGTTTATGTGTGTGTGTGTTTCTATGCGTTTGTGTGTGCTGATACTTCTTTGGTGTCTGTTTGCTCCTGCCAGTGTAGAGCACTTTGCAAGCCTCAAGATGCCACAGCCAAGGATGTCACCTGAGGGGGTTGTGCTGGTGCTGGCTCACACCCACAGTGGGGCTTTGCCCCTGCAGCCCCTCTGAAGTTTGATAGATTGGTTCCCATCTCAGAATTCCAAAGGGAATACAACACCTGCTTTCCAAGAGGTTGCACTGCTTTGGGAATGTCACTTCTGATGGTGACTCCCCTTATCCTTCAATGGGAGAGTTTAGCAGGGCTGGAGGAGCCCCCAGAATGAAGAAAAGCATTTAAGGGCTCGGAGAACTGATTTGCTTTGTTAATTTCTATCATTTAAACATCTCTCAGTGTGGTGTGAAGCCTAGAGAGCTGCCCAGAGTGACTGAGGCTCCTGCCTGCTAGCAGGGAATAAAGAGGTGCCTGGGATGGGAGAGAAAAGGGCAGAACACAGTGCTGATCTGAGCAGAAACACCCCAAGCCTAACTCTCTGCAGCTAAAAGTCCTTCAAAGCCCCCCATGTGGGGTGAGCAGCGGCCCATTGATCTCAGAGCCAGGGCAGCCCCTGACCTCTGCAGCACTGTAGCCTAAAATGAATTTATGCTCTTTTAATAGAGATAAAGACAGAAGGGGAGAACATAACTCAGCCAGACAGTTCTGCTCCAGCCTTCTCTGCTTGGTTAGGAGCAACCTTTTTTCCCTTGGAGAGCAAAGAAAGCCATGAAAGCTCAGGCCCTTGAAGCACTTCTGGTAAGAGCCTCATCCCTTTCCTTGGACACAGAGCATCTGCTGGGCATGGAGCAGGGCTGGGAAGGGAATGCTGAGATGCTCACAGGACACATCAGGGCTCTGAAGGGAAGGAGGCCAGTGCTAGCATCCTCTGGCACTTTTGCTCAGGGAAAAGACATCTTGCAAGAGCCACAAATCCATGGATGGAACCAGGCTCTGTACATGGGTGCAGGGAAATTTAGGAGCCTCCTGAGCTGTGGTGGGAACACGAGTGGTTTAGGCCCTGAGAGGGGAAAGGAGGTCCCATTAGCACACAGCTTAGAATCCTGTTTGATCCCTGCCTGGCTCCCCCAGGAATGGGCACGCAAGTGCCACCAGCCATTCCGGCAGCTCCTCAGGGCCTGCAGGACATGGATCCACTGTGATCAGGGATCAAAGCCTTTGTTTTTTGGCACCCCAGGGGGATTTTTAGGGATAAATGACTCGTTTGTTTCATTTTTGTCTATCTCAGTGTGTTTTCAGGGTTGGGTTTGTCTTATGCTGGAGAAAAGGGACATAGCAGCACCTAACTCCCTGGGCCAGCAAAATTCCTCTGTTCAAAATGGGGCAAATCCCTCTAGGCTTGTTATTTTCAGAGAATCAGAGAATTTTAGGGGTTGGGATGGAGCCTAGAGATGATGTTCCTGGGCAGAGACACCTCCCACCAGAGCAGGTTGCTCAAGGCTTCATCCAGCCTGGCTGTGAACGCTGCCAGGGTTGGGGCAGCCACAGTCTCCCTGAGCAGAGGATTTTTTTATTTTTTTTACCGACTTCTACATTTTCCTGTATTGATTCTGTCAAATCTTTGAGCAAATGAAGAGTTTGGCACAAGTTTTGGCCACTTTTGTGTGTTTCCGTGATTTCAGGCCAACTCCTGCCCCAGCTGGTGCTGAGGCTGAAGCAGCAAGTCCCACCAGCCCCAGCTCTGCCTGGCAGTGCTGCGAGCTCAGGGGCTCCCTCGAGGAATGCAGCCTGGTCCTCGTCCCCTTTTTACCCCCCAGCTCTGTTTTTGTGAGCTTGGCAGAAACTGACACTTTTTCTTTTGCTTAATTAAGTTGTTGAGCAGAAATCTGGTCAAACAGTTGCGTCTACGTGGGGAGTCCTGAAGGGAAGAGAAAGCTGTGGGCGTAGCCAACATAGAAAGGGGATTCTGTTATTGTTTGGGTGTAGACGGGTCATTTTTTCACACTTACTGCTGCCTCACTGCCCACAACCCTCCAGCAGCAGCTATGAAAGGCCACTGAAGCTGCTAAATGCAGCTACCTTGGGCTCCAGAGTGGAAGAAGGAAAAAAACCCCAACAACACCACCACCAACAAAAAAAGCCAAGATGCAGGAGCACTTATTTCACTCTTCAGGGAAGGACAAACTGATTTCCATCTGGAGCAGCGAGGATTAGAGCAGCTCCCTCTGTGTGTCCTGTTCCAGGGGGAGAAAGAGGGTGAGGATGTCCCCACTACAGGTCCCTACAAACTGTCCATCCCCATCCCTGCACACCAGCCTGTTCCTTGCTCATCCCCAGCCAAGGAAAAAGCCCCAGGAACAATTACCCACTGCTTGAAGTCCACCTGGCTTTCAGCAGAAGCCCACCTGCATTTCCAAGACCACTGTTATCTCAAGCCACTGGTATCTTCACATTTTGGCAGTGCAAAGGTAGAACTTTGACCCTCAAAGTTTGGATTGCACCTGACTGTGGTGTCTATGCTGCCTCAGGTTCTGACACCTTTACTGACACTTTAATACGTGGGTTTGAAGTTGGGATTTAAGTCCAGTGTGATGTGACTTTTCCTAGAGCAAGGGACTGACCAAAGTGAAGATCTTACCTCCACCTGGTTTGTTAGGGAAAGGCTCTTCCCCCAGAGGTGTTTCAGTACTGGAACAGGGTCAGGTTGTATGTTAGGACAAGGTTCTTCCCCCAGAGGTGTTTGGGCCCTGAACAGCTCCCCAGGGCAGTGGTCACAGCCACAAGGCTGACAGAGCTCCAGGAGGGTTTGGCAAATGCTCTCAGGCTTAGGGGGCATTGTTGGGGTGACCTGGACAGGAGTTGGACTCTGTTCCTTGTGGGTCCTTCCAGCTCAGGATATTCCATGGTTCTCTGACTCTAGTTAAGGCTGTGGCTCAGGGGAAGGCACTGACAGCAGCGAGAGTTGGTTCAGGCTGTGGCCCAGCCTCAGCAAGGAGCACCCTGGAAGTTCTGTGCCAGGTCTCCAGGTGTCCTCAGACCCATGGCCCAGTCACGACTGGTCCAGATCTTAGCTATGTAAATCTGAAGCTGCCCCAGGGGATTTGAAAAGGTTCAGCCCCAGCTTTGACTAGAAACTGCTATGGGATATGTCTCTTTGATCCAACCAGCACATTCCCAAAACCCAGCTCAGTGTCCCATGCAGGTCTGGACTCAGACAGGATGTTCCAAACTCTCCTGAATTCACAGCCCTTATCTATTTAAACAACCTCCCAAAATGCCTCCCTCCCTCTCCTTCCCCCTGCAGACAGTCAGGGCAGCAAAACACTCTCTGTCCCCCATGGACCCCACCAGACCCTTCAGCTCTCAAGGGGCTGCTCCATGGGGGCACACAGGACACCCACAGCTCCATGTGGCTGTGGCAACCAGGCCTGGGCTGCAGCCACAGCAATGTGGGCAGCAGGTCACGGGAAGTGATTCTCCCCCTCTGCTCTACTCTGGTGAGGCAACACCTGGAGTGTTGCACACAGCTCTGGTGTCCCCAACATCAGAAGGACATGGAACTGTTGGGGCAAGGCCAGAGGAGGCCACAAAGTTGATCAGAGGGTTGGAGCAGGTTCCCTAGGAGAGAGC
>NW_008692485.1:25611-36658 GCF_000695815.1 Acanthisitta chloris
CTGTTGGAGCAAGGCCAGAGGAGGCCACAAAGTTGATCAGAGGGTTGGAGCAGCTTCCCTAGGAGAGAGCTGGGGCTGTTCAGCCTGAAGAAGAAAAGGTTGTATGGAGACCTCAGAGCAACCTGCAGGAGCTTGAAGGGGCTCCAGGGAAGCTGCAGAGGGATCTGTGTTAGGAGGTGCAGGGACAGGACAAGGAGCAATGGGAAGAAATGGAGAGAGGGAAATTTAGATTAGAGATTAGGCAGAAGGTTTCCCTGTGAGGATGGTGAGACACTGGCCCAGGTTGCCCAGGGAGGCTGTGGCTGCCCCAACCCTGGCAGTGTTCACAGCCAGGTTGGCTGAGCCTTGAGCAACCTGCTCTGGTGGGAGGTGTCCCTGCCCAGGGCAGGGGTTGGGGCTGGATCATCTCTAAACTCCATTCCAAACCCTAAAATTCTCTGACTGATTTCTCCTGGGCAGGCAGCACAGGGCAGGCAGTTTTGCCTTGTTCAAGGTGCCTCTCCTCCCTCCTCCCTCTCTCCTTCTCTCCCTCCCCAGCAGCCGCAGGTTCCGCATCCAGCCCCGAGCTCCAGCTGCCTTTTTCCTTGGCTCAGGCTCCACCAACATGATGTCTTTCCTCCCAGGAAAACAGAAGGCACTTCCTTGACATGGGCAACCCCAAAAGGCTTGGGATGCTGAAGGGGAAGGTCCTAAAAAGAGTCAGAAAGGAGGATTCACAAGGGCTGGATGGAAGCCACGGCAGCATCCCTGGCACTGGTCCCTTCCACACGGGGCTGAGCGCCGCAGGACAAAGGGAGAGGCTTCCTCCAGCCCCGCGATGTGCTGATGGATGCAGAATCGCCTGACAGAGGGAGCTGGAGCAGCATTTCAAAGCCTCACGTGGAGGAGGAGGTAGAGCATAGCGGGAGAGGGATGGACACTTGCTGCAGGTGCTCGGCCAGTGTCCCTCATTTGCATACATTTGCATCCTGTCAAACAGTTGCCTGACAGACTCTCTGAGAAGGTCTGGACTGAACCCAAACCTGTCAGGGACTTTCTCCTTGCCAGTCAAGGTTGGCTTGTGTTGTAATTAGAGAGAGGAAAGAGCTAGTTCTGACATTGCTGTATTGGAAGCTAAGGCTGGGCTGAGTTGGAACCAGGGCTGGGCTGAGTTTAGACTGAAAATGGGCATTTCCTTTAGGGAAAAACCCTTGGAGTGACTGTGCCACGTCTGAGCAGGGCGAAATGTGGAAAAAGCTTTTGAGCTCCTTGGTCTGGAGGAAAATATGTTTTCTCTCCTCACACCCTGTGAGTTACCATGGGTGACCCACAGACACTGGGAGGTCTCAAGGATCCAAAGCAAGGAATGAGGAGAGAATGACTTGGCCATGGTTTCCCTGCCCAGACCCCTCACCTGGGCAGGGCCCTGGGTCAAGGGAAAACTCTGACAGCGCCTTGTAGGAAGAGATGGATGGGGTGAGCTTATATAGGGCTCGGGTGAGTTCAAACTGAAAATGGGCATTTTCTTTAGGGAAAAACCCTCTGAGTGACTGTGCCAGGTCTGAGGAGGGGAAAACTGGGGGGAAACAGAATTTGATCTCTTTAGTCTGGAGGAAAATATGTTTTCTCTACTCTCAGACACACTGTGTGTTGGTAGCTTATGGGAGAGCCACAGCCATGGGGGAGCTTATGCCAATAACTCCCACAGGGAAGTGACTGTGCCACACCTGAGAGGGGAAAAATGGGGGAAAAAAGCTTTTGAGCTCTTTGGTCTAGAGGAAAATGTATTTTCTCAACTCACTGACACAATATGCGTCACCAGCGCTGTGTGACACCACGGGAGAGCCAGGGCCACAGGGAGCCCTACGGACAGGGAGCAAGGAATAAGGAGAGAGGGACTTGGCAATGGTTTCCCTGCCCAGACCCCACACCTAGGCAAGGCCCTGGGAGCAGGAGCTCCTGGGGGGATGCTCAGCCCCACGGGGCAGTTGGGGTGGGAGATGCTCTCTGGGCTGGGGGCAGAGTACGAGGAGGACCCAAGTGCTTAGCAACACCAGACAATGGCAAGGCATGGAAATACCTCATATTTACCAGGGGAACAAACCCAGAAGGGACAATGAGGATATGTTTTGTTAGCTCCCACCCCTTTTCCTTGTTGTTTGACAGATTCTTCGCTCAGCCCTGCAAATTTCATACTTCATCTTTCCCCGGCCGTGGGCACTAGAGTTTCACGAGCAGAGGGACAATAGGTTCTGTTTATTCAGCCACAAGAAAGAGCCTGTTTAACTCTGGCCTGCAAGTGGCTGAGCCATCTGGCCCAGATCTTCACAGTAAAACATTGTCCGTGGCACAAAAAATGATTCCATGGCCAGGACAAACTGATGTGACCTCTGCATAAAGCCTTTCCTCTGGAGCTATGATATCACACTCTGAGGGGCCACAGGCACAATGGGCTCTGCTCCCCCAGAGCACAAGTGAGATAGGACTATTTCAAGCCAATTTTACAGGAGACTTTTTGTCCTCCGTGGCAAAACCACCCAGAGGCGACGACAGCATTGAAACAGCTTTTTTTTAGGCACTCTTAAGGCAACAGAGAGGTTCTGTCTGGCCTTGGCAGCTCTCTGCAGGGCCCAGGAAGGACCCAGCCATTCTCAGAGCCAGCACCTGCAGCTTTGCTTCCAGCAGCATTTCACTGCTGTAGCACCACCTGCACTGCCCCTTCTGCCTCCTTCCCCCTCTGACAGAGCCCAAACAAGTGTGTCTTTCTCCTCGGTGCCAGTTGGAAAGTCCCAGTGTGCCACAGCCTCACAAATGGTTTCTGAGCTGGAACAAGGCTCCCTCAGCCCTGCAGCACCTGAATGGGTTCACAGGCACAGCAAGGGGCAGGACGTGGTGTGCTCACAGCAGGGGTGATGTCCCCAGGGTGAGCTCTGCTGCTGCACCTCGGGGAGAAACAGCCCTAAAGGGGGGAGGGATGGAATTCCAGAGGCTAATCCCTGGCCAAGGACAATGCTGCACATGTGGGGGTGTTTGCACACTTGGTGGGAATGGTTTGCTGGACCCCAGTGGTTAGCAGGATCTGAACACATGGAGCTGACTGTGTGCTGGGCTGGAAAAGGCTCTGGCAGGGATCAGGGTGGGTGGAGGAGGATGGCAGGGGCTCTGGAGGCATCAGGGTGGGTGGAGGAGGATGGCAGGGTCTCTGGAAGGGGGCTGTGCCCTGGCAGGTGCACTGAGCCATGCACATCCCTTCCCCCCGGGCCAGGATCAGGCCCAGGACTCACAGCATTGAGAGCCAAAGGTGCCTGGAGAGGCTCAGAGTGAGCAGGAATTTCCCTTTGCCGGTGAGTGACTTGGTGGGACAATGTGGACAATTCTGGGGTTTCCAGGCTGGAAATGCAAAGCTCCTTTTTGTGACCCTGAGAGCCCCAGGCTGGGAAAGAACATCCTCCTCCCCTGGCTCAGGCAGCACCCGGAGCAGCACCAAGGAATTCAGGGACATGGAGATGCAGCAGGAGCGAAGGATCCTGCCCAGGTTTAGTTTTGGAGCTCGATTCAGGACAGACTCAAAATTCTCTTTTCAACTCAGCAGAAATTCTCTCTTCCATTTTTTACCCATGTTCTACCCACTCTTTACCCACTTTAACCACTGCTTATCCACTTTTTAACCACTTTTTAACCACTTTTAACCCACTTTTTACCACTTCTTTATCCACTTTTTTCCACTTTATATCACTTTTTCCCCACATTTTCCCCATTTTTACTACTTTCTACCCACTTTTACCCACTTTTTACTCACTTTTTACTACACTTACCTACTCTTTACACACTTTTTACCCACATTTTGCCACTTTTTACCCATGTTTTACTCATTAAAAAGATTATTCAAATAGATTATTTATTTATTATTTTATTTAGTCCCACTAAAACTATTAATCCAATCTATTTGTCTATTCATTTTTATTTATTCCCACCACATCTATTATTCAGTCATATTATTTACTAATTTCTTTATATTTGATTAAATTTCTTTCTAGTTCCAACAAAAAGTTACATTAAAATTTAATCAATTTAATCCCTTGGCCGTGGGAGGTGTGCAGGGCCTGCACAGCTATCCCACCCATGGGTGGGAGACATGAGGTGTCAAGGGATAGGATGGAGCTTAGAGACCATCCAGCCCCAACCCCTGCCCTGGGCAGGGACACCTCCCACAAGAGCAGGTTGCTCAAGGCTTTATCCAGCTTGGCCTTGAACACTGCCAGGGCTGGAGCAACCTACGAGAGTGTTCAGGCCTTGGAATGAGTTGCCCAAGGAGGTGGTGGAGTCACTGTCTCTGGGAATGTTCCAAGAGGCATCTGGTTGTGGCCCTTGGGGACATGGTTTAGGGGTGATGATGGTGGTGCTGGTGGGACTGGATGAGCTTAGAGCACATCTTTCAACCTTGATGATCCTCTGGTTCTTTACATGCAGTGTGTGAATGTGGCTCAAGGTGGTGAAATCACAGCACTCACAGGTAGTCTCTCAGTCTCAGCTGCACCACTGCACACCCTCATGGGCCAGGTCACAGACTGCCCAGGGAGGCTGTGACTGCCCCAGCCCTGGCAGTGTTCACAGCCAGGTTGGATGAAGCCTTGAGCAACCTGCTCTGGTGGGAGGTGTCCCTGCCCAGGGCAGGGGGTGGGGCTGGGTGATCTCTGAGCTCCATTCCAAGCCCTATGATCCTATGATACCTGCCAGATGCTCCTGTTCCAGGACATTGCAGTGAAAACATTGACACCTTTCCTGGGAGAAGCAGCAGGAAGAGTTGGCAGCAGGTTCAGAAGGCTGAGCTGACTCTGCCTTGGGACACATCATCTATCCACCTTGTTTAGGGCAAAAAAAAGAGATCCATTTCTGCCTGCTTGAAGACTCCAGCTCTGGCAGATCCCTCTGGACCTCCAGCAGGTTGCTCCCAGGGGAAGATCTGCAGCTCTGGGGATCAGTGTGGTCAGGGTGCTCAGAACAAGGTGTGGTTGAAGCTCACTAGCACTGTGCTCGTTCAGGTCTGTGATCTGTGCCGTATTTCTTGGGGGAAATGCCCTTTGCACTGCCACCAACCTGTTTATTCCCATGTCAGCCCAACCCTCCTCACCCCTAACTGTGGTTTCCGAACATTACAGGCAAATATTAAAGCCTCTGTTTCTCTGGGAGCACAAGGTTTATTTACAGAGCTCTTTCTTTCCCCATGGCACTGCAACTCTACAAACACCTTCCCAACTGCTTTCCCCTCACCAATTCCTGGTGGCTTCAGCTACCTCCACCAGCAAAAATCCTCCCACCGCTCTCTCAGACAGCATCACTTTGCCTCTAGATATGTCCATTTAATATACCCAATACAAGCAGCCAACTGCTGTTCTCAAAAGACTATCTGACAGATTCTATTCACTTTCAAAGTAGCTCTCCATGGTTTGAATAATTATCTTTCATTTCCCCCTTTCTGACACCTCTCAATGATTTGTTGACATCTGAAGAGATATGTGCAATCTCACAAGAGGCAGCTGGACTTTCCCCCCCAAAGATACACACACAAAAAGGATTCCCATACAGAATTGGAAATAACGATGTTCTTTGCAAATGGAAGCCTAAATCTGCATTTTAATGGGACATGTTTTTAAAAAGAGGAATTCATGAATAACCCTATGAGTTTTAACTTTTTCACTGCCAGGGACAAAGCACAACTACCCCTGGAAGGAATTCCTACCTTCCCTTTGTCCAGTTTGCTGGCCCAAATCTGCTGCCACAGGGGCTGGAGGGTCCCTGCAGCTCCTGCCTTGCCCTCCTGACATGAAGCTGAGGATACAGCTCTCATGCCTGGAATTTGGGGCCATTCTGAGGGATCCAGGGCTGGAAACAAGCAGCAAAAATCACATGAAGCTAACAACTAAGTAATATAGATTCAGAGTACATTAAGGGGTTGGGATGGAGTTTAGGGATAATCCAGCCCCAACCTGTGCCCTGGGCAGGGACACCTCCCACCAGAGCAGGTTGCTCAAGGCTCAGCCAACCTGGCTGTGAACACTGCCAGGGTTGGGGCAGCCACAGCCTCCCTGGGCAACCTGGGCCAGTGTCTCACCACCCGCACAGGGAAAACTTCTGCCTAAGATCTAACCACAATTTCCTCCTTCAATTTGTCCCCATCTATCTAGGGAGTTATCCAAACCCCAATCCAGGAGCATATGGACACTGTCCAAACCCAACAGGATTTATCCTTGCGCCGACTGTGTGAATTCTTGTTTCTGTTTTGCAGATGGAAAACAGGCAGAAAAGGCAGAGGATTCAATGCCTCACCCAGGATCACACCATGAGCCAAAATTTGGTGTCTATTTCTGAACATTAATCCATTCCTGGATACTTCCCCCATCCCTGGATACTATTTCCCCCATCCCTGGTTATGCTTTGCCTACAGAACTGTTTTTCTTCCTTCCACTCAATGTGTTAAACTGCCCCTGGAAGCAAAGAGCTTTATCTCTTTTCCCTCCTGAACAGTGCATGGACAAGGAAGAATTAAGCAACAAGTTCTGTGGTTTATTCTCAAGTTGTAAAGTTGTGTTTGTTCTCTTTTACTTGTGAAATGGAATCATGGAAGGGTTTAGGTTGGGAAGGACCTAGTTCCTTTCCCTCTGGATAGAGGGTTTCCCATTAGAGCCCATTCCAGTGCCTCAAGGGGCTCCAGGAGAGCTGCAGAGGGATTTGGGACAAGGCATGGAGGGACAGAGCACAGGGAATGGCTTCCCACTGACAGAGGGCAGGGACAGAAGGGATGAGGCAGGGGATGCTCCCTGTATCCCCGGGATTATCCCGCGGGATAGGGCAGAGGATGCTCCCTGTATCCCTAGGGATGAGGCGAGGGATGCTCCCTGTATCCCCGGGTTGGGGTGGAGGATGCTCCCTGTATCCCGAGGGATGAGGCGGGGGATGCTCCCTGTATCCCCGGGATTATCCCGCGGGATAGGGCAGAGGATGCTCCCTGTATCCCTAGGGATGAGGCGAGGGATGCTCCCTGTATCCCCGGGTTGGGGTGGAGGATGCTCCCTGTATCCCGAGGGATGAGGCGGGGGATGCTCCCTGTATCCCCGGGATTATCCCGCGGGATAGGGCAGAGGATGCTCCCTGTATCCCTAGGGATGAGGCGAGGGATGCTCCCTGTATCCCCGGGTTGGGGTGGAGGATGCTCCCTGTATCCCGAGGGATGAGGCGGGGGATGCTCCCTGTATCCCCGGGATTATCCCGCGGGATAGGGCAGAGGATGCTCCCTGTATCCCTAGGGATGAGGCGAGGGATGCTCCCTGTATCCCCGGGTTGGGGTGGAGGATGCTCCCTGTATCCCGAGGGATGAGGCGGGGGATGCTCCCTGTATCCCCGGGATTATCCCGCGGGATAGGGCAGAGGATGCTCCCTGTATCCCTAGGGATGAGGCGAGGGATGCTCCCTGTATCCCCGGGTTGGGGTGGAGGATGCTCCCTGTATCCCGAGGGATGAGGCGGGGGATGCTCCCTGTATCCCCGGGATTATCCCGCGGGATAGGGCAGAGGATGCTCCCTGTATCCCTAGGGATGAGGCGAGGGATGCTCCCTGTATCCCCGGGTTGGGGTGGAGGATGCTCCCTGTATCCCGAGGGATGAGGCGGGGGATGCTCCCTGTATCCCCGGGATTATCCCGCGGGATAGGGTGGAGGATGCTCCCTGTATCCCGAGGGATGAGGTGGGGGATGCTCCCAGTATCCCCGGGATGGGGCGGAGGATGCTCCCTGTACCCCGCGGGCTCGGGCGCTCTCTCCGCGCTGTGCCTTGCCGCAGTGCTCCCTGCTGGCCGCGCCACGTCCTGCGGGAGCTGCTCCCGGTGGGATCCTGGACCGACCCCGATCCCCTCCGAGTCGCTCCGCTCCCCTCCTCTCCCCACCGTTCCCCTCCACCCCTTGCGGAGTTTCAGAGGATGTTAAGGGGTTGGAATGGAGCTTAGAGATGATCCAGTCCCTGAGCAGGGACACCTGCCACCAGAGCAGGATGTTAAGGGGTTGGAATGGAGCTTAGAGATGATCCAGTCCCTGAGCAGGGACACCTCCCACCAGAGCAAGTTGCTCCAAGGCTCCATCCCACTTGGCTGTGAACACTGCCAGGGAAGTGATTCACACAGTCAATGGAAGGATAAATCCTGTTGGGTTTGGAGAGAGCCCATATGCTCCTAGAATGGGGTTTGGAAGAGACTTTCCAGCTCATCTAGTCCCGCCGGTACCACCATCATCACTCCTAAACCATGTCCCCAAGGGCCACATGCAGATGCCTCAGGAATACTCCCAGAGACAGCTCTGCTCAGCTTTGGCAGCTGCAATACCTGGCTCAGCGGGGACAGAGACACCCACTAGGGCTGTTTTGAGAGACTTTAAGAACACTTCTCAGCAGAGCTGATGTGCTGCTACTTATGCAGTGAAGCTCAGTTCTCCTCCTGGAGCCTAAACAGTGTAAAGGTTTTTCTTGCCCCTCGTTTTCCCTCTGAATGTGCCTCATTACTTGGTTTCCTACAAGGAGTCGCTGCTTTCCAATGAAACCGGAGAAGCTGTGGTGTCTGCATGGGAAAAATCCCTCCGAGAGCCCCAAATCTCCAGCGGAGCAAGAGGCGGGTCCTTGTTAAGCCCTGGAACGGGCTGAAATGTAAATGTGTGCTCTCCCTGCAACATGCCTAATTGCCCATAAATGTCATTAAGTCGAGAAATGTTTGCCACCAAATTAACTTGGACTCGTGGGTGTCTAATTAGCTGGAGATGCTGAAAGATAACAACTTATCAGTGACTGTTAACAAAACAGCCCTAATGGGTGGCTCTCTCCCCGTTGAGCCAGGTACTGCAGCTGTCAAAGCTGAGCAGTAGCCGAGCAATTAAGGACAATACCTCGGTGCAGCTTCCCACCAGGAGCAGCTCACAGCTCCTGCGCGGGCCAGAGGTGCAGTGAAGCCTCAGCTCTGTAGGAATTGGCTTTTCCCTGCGCAGAAACCACCCGAAATGTTACTTTGCTGCTTATTCCCTTCCCCTGTGCCGTGTATAAACCTCCCCCAGGCAGCTCCTTCCTCACTCACCTGCCATCAAGGTGTCCAAAAGCAAAGGCTTTTCCATCCAGGTTTTCACATGGTGTATTCAACCCTGGAAAGCAGCGGGAAGGGAAGAGTGAGAGGCTGAGAGAGCTGGGGCTGTTCAGCCTGGAGAAGAGAAGGTTGTGTGGAGACCTCAGAGAACCCTGCAGGAGCTGGAGGGGCTCCAGGGAAGCTGCAGAGGGATCTGTGTTAGGAGCTGCAAGGACAGGACAAGGAGCAATGGGGAGAAATTGAAAGAGGAAGATTTAGGCTAGATCTTAGGCAGAAGTTTTCCCTGTGCGGGTGGTGAGACACTGGCCCAGGTTGCCCGGGGAGGCTGTGGCTGCCCCAGCCCTGGCAGTGTTCACAGCCAGGTTGGCTGAGCCTTGAGCAACCTGCTCTGGTGGGAGGTGTCCCTGCCCAGGGCAGGGGTTGGGGCTGGATGGTCTCTGAGCTCCATTCCAACCCCTAAAATTCTCTGATTCAATGGTTAAATTCTCAAGTTTTGCTGTTTAAAGCTTTGACTTGTAGATATGTTCTTCACCTAATCCAGAAGGGAAACCTTTCCCCAAGGAAGGTCAGTGCCCATAGGGTGTGTCAGGGCATGTCTCTGAGGACAAACAGCCCAAGTTCCTGGGGCATCATCGGGCATTTAACAAGGTTTTACTGCCAAGTGGAAACCTCAGGAGGGAAAAAGTAACCCAAAACCCTCAGGATTGCTTTCCTCTTGGATGTAATCTCTCCTGAGACCTTCTCCACTCCCTTCTGCTGAGTTTGTCACAGATGTTTGTGCAACCTGACCTAGTGAGGAGGTGTCCCTGTCCATGGCAGGGAGAGTTGGGACTAGATGATCTGTAAGGTCCATTCCAACCCTTGAATTCTATGATTCTATGAATCTTTATTCAAGCTCTTCACTAAGATCCCTGTCCCCTCCCATCCTCTGCTTTACTCTTCTCTTCCAAATAGCTTTCAAGCTTTCTGGCTTCTTGCTGAGTCAGAAAGCTTGAAACCAGCACAGCCCCAGAGAAACCAGCACAGCCCTGGCAGAAACACAGTGTCCTGGCCTGGAACACTCCCAGGGATGGAGCAGCCACAGCTGCTCTGGGCAACCTGTGCCAGTGCCTCAGCACCTCACAGGGAGCAATTCCTGACCAATATCTAACCTATATTTCCTTTCTTTTCACTCCTCCCGACTTAGACAAGGAACAACATTTGCTCATCCCTAGGAAGACACAAACAGAAAGAAACCCAAAAGCTTTCAAACCATATGCTAAGAAATTATTTCTGACATTCCCTTCCCAGCCCTCCAGCACACAGCTCTCTCCTCCACTGGCTTGAACCCATCCCTTCATCCAGCCCTGGTGAGCTGGAGCAGCTCCTGGAGCAACTCCTTCGCTCACCAGTGATACCTGTTGAGCAGTTCCTCTCCCTCTCCCTTTCCAATCCTCTGTTGCTGTCACTGACACATGCTCTCCTGCTCATCTGGGGTGGCCCAGCCTCATTAGCAAAGGATTCTGTGCATGTTAGTTAATTGAGAGCCCCATCCCAGCCACCTGCCACTCGCCAGCCTCATCTGCACACTAACTGCCTCTAATTGCCATCATACGGCCACGGCGCCACGACAAGGCGCCGCCAGACCCCGAGCAGCACGCGCTGGGCACGGCTCTGCCCGCGCTGGGCAGCCAGGGGAGCCCACTGCAAAACTCAGCAGCTGCTCGAGCAGCAAAGGCACCTTGTGGTGGCCTCGGGTTGCTGAGGATTTGATGAGTATTATCGTGTCAGGCATTGAGTCTCGCCAGAGAGGTGGGTAGGAGAAGGGGTTGGTGCTCATTGTGCTAGCAATGGAGATAGGGGAGAAAGGACAGTGAGGTAAGGACTAGGGCAGAGCTCATCTCCCTGGACTGGGCATTGGGGAGGTCCCATCTCAGTGCTGTGCTCAGCTTTGGGCACTCACTGCCCACAGGCC
>NW_008692485.1:36950-43476 GCF_000695815.1 Acanthisitta chloris
TTGCCCAGGGAGGTGGTGGAGTCACCATCCCTGGAGGTGTTTCAGAGGTGTCTGGATCTGGTGCCGGAGGATCTGGTTTAGGGGTTAGAGGTTCCAGCAGTGACAGGTTAATGGTTGGACTTGATGATCTCAGAAGTCTCCTCCAACCCTGGAGGTTCTATGGTTCTATGAAACAGATGTGAAGTTTTGCAGCTGATTAATCTGAATCACGAATCTCATAGCGGAAGTCCTACCACTTGTGAGGAGTAGACAGACAAAGCAGGAAGAGAAAGGCATTCCAGAGGGATGTGGCTGGAGAGGAGTGGACAAATTGGCCTACTATGGTTTAGACATCTGCAGGGTTTGTAGCTGAAGTGCTGCTGCTGAGCACCTGGTTCTGAGCAAGCACAGAGTGGATGAAGTCTTCAGTCTGTGAGTGTAAATGGGAAATTCCCAGTTTCCACAGAGCTCTGGAATCCACAGGTTGTGCACACAAGGCAGAGCAGTTCCCTGGCCTGGAGTGGTTGTCTGAAAAGAGCAAATATTAAATACAATGGTCTTCAAAAAGGAGAGAAATTACCATAGCAAATGATGTCTTAAAAAAACCAGATCAATTACAATAATAAATGATGTCTTAAAAACCATATAAATTGCAGTAGCAAAGTCTTAAAAACCAGACAAATTCCAATAGCTAATAATGTCTTAAAGAAACAGACAAATTATAATAGTCAATAATGTCAGAACCAAAACCAGATCAATTAGAGTAGTAAATAATGTCTGAAAGAAAACCAGGGCAAAATACAGTTTTTCTGTTCACAGCACCTCAGTGTCACTTGCTGTAAAGGAATTTCCCTGTAGCCCTTGAAAAGGTATTTCCAGACATGCTGTGAGTGTGTCCTGAGATTTGTTTTGTTAGAGAACACACAGATATTGAGAAAAAGAAGCTATTTCTGAGCTGTATCTGTCAGTGCAAGGGAGTAAGTCCTGATGATGTGGTTTAAACATTGGTAAACTCTGGTGTCTGGTCTAGTTGCCAAGGCAGTGATTGCTTAAAGGTTGGACTTGATGATCTTGGAGGTCTTTTCCAACCTAAATGGTCCTGTGATTCCATGACCTGCTCCTTGGCTGCAGCTCAGCTTTGAGACCCCAGTGAATGCACTGAAACCTCTTCATGTCCCACCATGCTCCCTCCACCCACTGGGATCAATTTCTCTGCACCAGCACCTCCCTTGCCATGCCTGGGCTCAGGGCTCTCAGTGGAGACCCTGCAGCTCGGAAAACAGGGACATTCTCCTCCAAAACAGGCGTTGAAGCAATGGTGAGACAATTGCTCCCTCAGGAATTGACTTCCCATGGGCTGCAACACAATTTTCTCCTTCCGACTCCTTTACTCAAGCTCCCTGTGGCTTCCAGGTGCTTCCCACACACTCCAGGGCACTGCACCACACCCCCACACCCCCCACCCCCACTGCTCTCCTCCTGCCCTTGGACATCTTTTCCTGGGTTAAGCCATTGCCCAGTGAGGTTTTGCAGAGTCCATCCCCATTTTTCAAGACCTGCCTGAGCAAAGCCCTGAGCAGCCTGGTGAGCCCCCAGAGCTGACCCTGCCTGGGTCAGGGGATGGACCAGAAACCTCCTGAAACCCTTTCAGCCTCAATGAAACCCTCTGATAAACCTGCCCAGAATGTTCCAAGCCAGGCAGGGCTCTAGAGGCAAAATTCAGGGAAGGATTCAGGGAAAAAGGGTACTGTGAGCCCTGGTCTCCAAGCAGTCCTGGAGTTGGGACATGTCACTTTCCTGGAATCTCTTGAAGGTTCAGCATCTCCACTGACAGCAGCGTGTCTCCACAGTCAGTGGAAGAACTGGGCACCGCCTCAAGGCAGGACAACCTCCTCTCTGGCAGCATGTCTCTCATTCCATGCAAACAGCTTGGGGTGGGAGTATGGGAAGGGATTTAGCAATGGTGCTTGGGCTCTCTCACAGGATTGACTTCTCAGCCTTTCCTCCCAGCAGAGCTGCTCCATCCCTCTCATTCCCTTGCTGCCTCCTCTGGACTCTCTCCACCAGCTCCATGTCCTTCCTGTGCTGGGCCCCAGAGCTGGACAGACAAATTCTGCTGGGTCACTTTACTAACAAAACCTTCCCATTTCTTGGACAATAATGGGGAAGAAAACAACAGCAGCCAAGGATATGATCCCTAGAGGAGGCTGATGCTGTTAAGCCACAACTCCAGTGGATGTGTTGGCTTCAGACACAGTAGTTAAGTGAGGATGAACTGTGCTGGTGAGCTCAAACACTGTCCTGGTTTCCAGGTGTGCTGAGGTAAAATGGGATGAGGCTTAAATCCCTTGAAAGCTCAGAAAGCTTTTCTTTTGGCATCAAAACATGAGCCATTTCGGTGCTTCCCTTTGTGCCCTCAGGATTACGAGGTAATCCCCGTGCCAGATCCAGTTGGACAGCCTCAGCCCAAGCCTCCCTGGCTGCCCTGATCCCAGGTCTTCAGCAGAGGTCAGAGCGAGAACATCTCTCTCTGGATGTCTTTGAACATCATCTCTATTACCCTTTTTCCCTTTGCAGCTGTTTCTATAGCCACCCCCAGCAGCAGAGCAGCAATGCTGCTCCATCCCTCAGCTCTGCTGCTGCACAAATTCCCAGCACTGATCCCTCAGCAAACAGAGCCACAGGCCCTTCAATGCCACACATCTAAAGAAATTGCCTTTTGAGCTGCAGCCCTAAAGCCTGGCCCGTCACAAAGCTCCTTCTTGATGCCTTGCCTGGGATTCCTCTTTATTTTCCCTTTTGTGGGTGTGTTTGCTCAGTTAAAGATTATCCTGACAAAGGAGAAGAAAAGATATTGTATTTGTAGAAGCATTTTCATTTCTAGGCTAGGGATGTCATTTTCTGCCTGAAGATTTGCCCCCCATGGACTGTCCACTGGGGTAGTGCCCAAAAGGCTCTCCTGGGCTGTTTTACAGCCTCTTGATTAACTTCTGCAGGAGAAAGTGGTGAAATGGTGAAGTTAAAACCTGCTTGTAGCATTTCAAGGCTTCCATAAGATGTTTCACTCTGCAGTGTGGAGCTTTGGTGCAGCAATGAGCAGCTCGAGGTCCATGGGGGGGATTCCAGGTATAGCATGTCACACAGTGATAAATGCTATCACAAAGCTGAGTTTTGCCATGGCACACTGAGAGCCACAAAGACTTAGAGCTCTGTTTGACTTCTGCAGGCAGCGAGGGGAAGGAATTTAACCCCACGAAGTGCCTCTGCCAGAGGCAGAACTGAGGCAACTCCTCTGCCTGAAATCCTGGCAGGTTTTCCACAGCACTAACAGCTCTCAAAAACATTTGGATCATCCTACAGAATACGATTTATGAAGAGCAATTAAGAAACTGATGCACTGAGATAACTAGTTGATTCCCCCTGGTTTCTTCGCTGCTGTACCACAGAGCTCATGGCAACACCACAAGGCCACATTTTGCATTCACTAACTGTGGTGGAATGATCTCTTTTTTCCCAAAAAAGAGCTTTGAGTGAAGCCTTAAACTCCTAAAGTCAAACTGCAGAGTGTAAACACATAATCCTTGCTACCCACACTCTTTTTGTCCCCTGGGTCTTCTGATCACCTAGAGAATAAGACTCTCTAAAAGCAATTCATGAACTGATGCACTGAGAGAGCTGATACAGAGTTAGTTCCTCTGTTTTCTTTGCTGCTGTGCCGCAGAGCTCAGAGTAGCACAAGGGCATGTTCTGCATTCACTGACTGTGCTGGAATGATCCCTTTTTTCACAGAAATTGATTCCAGAGAAGTGTTAACCTCCCAAAGTCGGGCTGCAACTCACGGGGACCGTGCCCGCTGCCGTGCCCTGCCGTGCCCGCTGTGCCTGCCCGGCGGGGCTGGAAACTCTGCCTGGCTGGGCAGGGGCAGAGCTGGAAACTCTGGGCAGGAGCAGAGCTGGAATCGCTGCCTGCCCCGCGAGGCGACGCGGGCTCAGCGTCACGGCGAGTGCATCGTCAGGCTGAGTCTCTCCGGCAGGGACAGCAGTGATGCTCTGGGACAGTGCCTGAAGAGAATCACCTCAAAACCCCTTTTGGACAAAGATCATAGGATTGGGCTGGAGCTCAGAGATGATCCAGCCCCAACCCCTGCCCTGGGCAGGGACACCTCCCACCAGAGCAGGTTGCTCAAGGCTCAGCCAACCTGGCTGTGAACACAACCTGTGCCAGTGTCTCAACACCCACACAGGGAAAACTTCTGCCTGACATCTAACCTAAATTTTCCCTCCTTCAACTTGAACCCCCTCCCCCCTGCCCTGTCACTGCGCATCTGTGCTGCTCTGCAGCAGTAGGGGACGGGGGGGAGGTCAGAGGGGATTCAGTGCATCCTGAATCCTCAGAGTGCTGGAGTCACCACCCCTGGAGGTGTCTAAGGAGCTCAGGACGTGGCACTCAGAGCTCTGGGCTAGCTGACAAGTGGTGATGGGTCACAGGTTGGACTCAATGGTCTTAGAGGTCTTTTCCAACCTAACTCATTCTGTGGTTCTGTAATTCTGTTTTCATTCCTTTGACCAAACCTCTCCCTGGACTCTTGGCACTGATTTAGTCTCAAAAGGCAACACCCTCTTTGCAATCATCTTAGAATTATGCCAAGATTCACATTTCCAGAGCTCTGACCTGTATAAATCATTTCAGAGCTCCTTCACTCCCCCAGGTAAGTTTGTAGCTACAGGAGGAAGAAGAATTTCAAACCATTTCTTTTCAAGTGTGCTTAAAAAAGCTTCAGGTCTAAGAGTATTTTTAACTGCTCTAACACTAGCTATTTTCTTATTTCATTTTCCTGTCTGACACTTGGCTTGGAAAAATCAAACATCACCTGTAACATCAGAGTTGGTGTCTTTGCACCTGAATCCTTCCAGCCAATTTTAAATCCTCAGTTCCAAAAGCATTTCTGCTCCTGGCAGGTCAAGGGATTTATTCTGCCAAGGGAGGAAATACCAATAGTCACGAAAAACTTGTGTATTGATCCAGTCCCCTGGATCCAGCAGCAGAATTCCCTGTCTGCTGCCAAGCAGCCACACCTCAGTGAATGGGAGGCTCCACAGGGTCTTTCCCATGCAGATTCTGAGGGTTTCTCTTTTAATTAAGCAGAGGTTTTAGGAATGACCTCTAAACTTCCTGAAAAACCAACCAGGCTGTCCTCCAGGCCAGCAATGACTTTCATGTGATGCTTCTCATCTCCTGTAATGAATTCACAGATGGACCATCCTTGTCCTTCCGACGCCTAAGAATAACTCCTAAGCATTGCTCCCAGGGGGGTTGCTTGGTGTACACACATCTGCTGAGAGACGTGTCTTTGAGCCCAGATTAAGTCTTTGTTTGACTATATTTGAGCATTTGTGAAGCTACTTGGCAAGAATGTCCTTATTTTAGTCATTCAGAACATGTGCTGGTTGTTGCCAGCGTGAGCTCAGCACCTCCCACGGAACTCTTTCCTTCCCAACCTGTTCATACGGACAGGGGAACTGATGACAGAATGCTTAACTGTGTCAGCCCTAAAATATTAAATTGTTTTCATTTTAGGCTAATGAATTTCAGACTCAAATCTTTTCCTAGCTAGACAGGTGATGTTTTGCTGTCTCAGCCCCATGGCCCAGTGTTATACCTGGCTGGCTCATTACTGTGTGTGCTCAGGGGAGGTTTCCATTTCTCTTTCACAGCAGAGAAAGGAAATGGCACAACCTGAGCTTGTGACTGTGTCTCCAGGAGAAAGCTGTGGATGTGGAGACTGGAGAAGAGGAGGTTCAGGGGTGATATCCTGAGCTGGAAGGGACCCACAAAGGTCATGGAGTCCAACACCTCAACAATCCCACCCTGAGCCAGGAGGTGCAGCCAGGTGGGCTCAGGCTCTGCTCCCAGGCAACAGGGACAGGACCAGAGGAAACACCTCAGCCTGTGCCAGGGGAGGGTCAGGTTGGCCATCAGGAGGAATTTCCCCATGGAAAGGGCTGTCAGGCACTGGGATGTGCTGCCCAGGGAGGTGGTGGAGTCACCACCCCTGGAGGTGGCACGTGGTGCTCTGGGCTGGCTGACAGGGTGGGGTGGGGCGGTGGTGATGGGCCCCAGGTTGGACTTGGTGGGCTTGGAGGCCTTTTCCAACCTAACTCATTCTCTGGTTCCATAGTTCTGTTTTCATTCCTTTGACCAAACCTCTCCTTGCACTCTTGGCACTGATTTAGTCTCGAAAGGCAACACCCTCTTTTCAATCAGTTTAGAATTATGCCAAGACTCACATTTCCAGAGCTCTGACCTGTAGACATCATTTCATCTGGAGGTGTTCAACGCCATCTGGAGCTGTTCGGTGATTCTGGGATTCTGTCTAGCTGCAGCCAGAGGAGACATCAGAGAAAGAAAAGGGCTCAGGAGCTGCTGGAAGCAGAGCAAGAGGAGCTGATGCTTTGCACTCAGCATGCAGCCACGGGCAGGGTGTTACCCTGTCCTTCGTGCCAACACATGTCAGTCTCAGTGTGGCTCCGTGCTGGCTGCTGTGCCC
>NW_008692485.1:43488-49686 GCF_000695815.1 Acanthisitta chloris
CAGCCTCTGGCACAGGATCCTGCCCGTCCATCCATTCCCCGGCACAGCTCAGGGGAGCTGTTTGTCCTTCTGCCAAGGGGAGGGAACAGCCACACAATTTACCTGGGAACAGATGGGCCTTCCCAGGCACACAGCCTTAATTAACCACCAGGACAACCTCCCAGCCCCAGGCGGGAGAGGCACAGGGCAGAATTCCAGCCAGGAAAAGGCCTGGACTCAGCACAGCAGTGCTGGGGCAGTCAGTGAGTCAAAGATGTCACTTGTTCTTTGCTCTCCCTGCTGCTCCTCCAGGTTACACTGCTGACACCACAGCCTGGGCTGGGGCTGGCCAGGAGAGGCACCAACCCAGAAGGCCAAGGACGTTTCCCTTGCAGGGCAGGGAGGGAAGTGCCACACTGTGGTGTCCAGACCTGAAAGGCTGCCAGGAAACTGTCCCCTCCATGGCTGCTTGAGACAGGTCACCTGTGGTGTCTTGTGCCATCGATTTTCTCAGTTTTATCAGAAGTTAAGAACTGCAAAGTTAAATCTGCAGTGCTCTGAGGCAGATGGGGAGGGAAAGGGAAGGAGCAAGCAGGGATGTCACTCGTGGTGCTGGAGGAAAATTCCTCAGTTGACCAGGTAACAATTTTCTCTTCATTTTTCCAGCCTGTTCATGGTTCTTCCCACCAGACTCAAGAACAATTAGTGAGTCCCTATGTTCCTCTTAATCACAGAATCACTGAGGGTGGAAAAGGCCTCCAAGCCCATCAGGTCCAGCCTGTGACCCATCACCACTTGTCAGCTAGCCCAGAGGTCTGAGGGCCACATCCTGAGCTCCTTGGACACCTCCGGGGATGGTGACTTGACCTATCACTCCAGTTCCTAACAAAGAGTCCCTCTCCAGCTTCCCTGTAGATCCTGGAAGGTGCTCTGAGGTCATCAAATAACCTTCTCTTCTCCAGGCTGAACAGCCCCAGCTCTCTTAGCCTGTCCTCATAGGGAAGATGCTCCAGTCCTCTTTTCAACTTTGTGACCTCCTCTGGACTTGCTCCAAAAAGCCAAACCAAAACCAAGAAAGGTGCACTCTGGGTGGATAAGGAATTGGTTGGACAATCACATTCAGAGGGTAGTGGTCAAAGGCTTGGAATCCTGATTCCTCCCTGGGAGGTGCTGAGGCACTGGCACAGGTTGTCCAGAGCAGCTGTAGCTGCTCCATCCCTGGGAATGTTCCAGGCCAGGTTGGATGGGGCTTGGAGCAGCCTGGGCTGGTGGGAGGTGTCCCTGCCCAGGGCAGGGGTTGGGGCTGGATGATTTCTAATCTCCATTCCAACCCCTAAAATTCTAATTCTCTTCATTCCTGGTGTCACATTTCAGGTGAAATGAAATTCATAAGGCTGTGGTTAGGGATTTGGGCTCTGGGTATGGTGGCAGAGTCATATTCAGCTGAGAAACCAGGTCTGAGTGTTCCCCAGAGCAGCCTGGTGTCCATAGCACATGGAGGAGCTTCAGCCTCCCACTTAGCTCCCTCAGGCCACTCGAGCCCTCCAGCACACAACTCCTGATCATTAATGATTCATTATCTGTCCCCTTCTCTCTCTGCCTTTTGTTCTAACTGTCACTGTGTCCTTCTCAGTCTGTTTGCTGTGCACTATTGGCCAATAACACTTTGTAGGTCCTTTAAAAAGAGCTGTTTGCTCAGAGTCAATAACACATTCAGCCACGAGGAGTTAATGCTCTCCCGTACACTGAGGGGACAGGTCCAGAAGACTGCACAAAGCCCACAGCATTGTTCCTGGGGATTTGGGCACCAACTTCTGCTTGGAAATCTGCATTTAGTGCTGTTGTGGATGGAAGTCAGGGTGCAGAGTGCTGCCATCTCCATGGCTGCTAACCTAAACAGCTCCCCAGAATACACTTTTCATGCCATTGTCAGCAGCTGGTTGGGTTTAGTTGATAGGACAAAGGGGAAAGTCTATCTGCAGCTGAAGAATTCCTGATCAAGAGAGGGACTGGAGGAGATATAATCCAACTGGAACAATGTATTGCAAACAACCAAAGATGTGCAGCAAGAGCAGCAGCCCCGTGCCTAGTCACAAAGAGAAGCTCCCAGGACCATGGGCAGATACTGACAGGATGAGGGGGAACGGCCTTAGGCTGAAATAGGACAGGGGTGGATGAGATATTGGTCAGGAATTTCCCCCTGTGAGGTGCCGAGGCACTGGCACAGGTTGCCCAGAGCAGCTGTGGCTGCTCCATCCCTGGGAGTGTTCCAGGCCAGGCTGGATGGGGCTTTGAGCAGACTGGGCTGGTGGGAGATGGCCCTGCCCAGGGCAGGGGTGGCACTGGATGAGCTTTAGGGTCCTCCCAACCCAAACCAGTTTGGGATTCCATGATTCCACCAGTCTTTCCTCTGCTGCTCCTCGTTTGAGCACTTGGCTGTGCAGGTAGAGGATGGAGCTGGACAGCTCCAGTGGGATACTTTGCTTCAGGGCTTCATCTTGCAGCCCATGACTTATGTACTCAGACTATGAGGTTAAAGTTTTACACATCAAAATTTCCTCAGTAAATTGACCTTCTGTCCCTGCTTGTGCTTCACAAAGTCCCAGACTGGGTTGGGCTGGGAGGGACCTTAAAGCTCATCCAGTTCCACCCCTGCCATGGTTGAGGGGGTTGGAATGGACCTTACGGATCATCCAGCCCCAATCCCCTCCCCTGGGTACAGGGGTTTGCTCAGATCAGGTTGCTCAAAGCTTCAGCCAATCTGGCTGTGAACACTGCCAGGGTTGGGGCAGCCACAGCCTCCCTGGGCAACCTCTGCCAGTGTCTCACCACTTGCACAGGGAAACACTTTTTTCTAATATCTAACCTAGACATTCCCTCCTTCAGTTTGAAGGCTGTTTTGGGTTCAAACTGAAACAACACATCTGGACACCTCTGGGACACTCCCAGAGACAGTGACCCCATCACCTCCCTGGGCAACTCATTCCAAGGCCTGAACACTCTGGCAGGGAAAATTGTTTCTAATTTCTAATCTGAACCTCCTCTGGATCAGCTTGAGGTAATTTCCTCTTGGTCTGTCACTTGGGCCATGGCAAAGAGACCAACCCACACCTCACTGCAACCTCCTGGCAGGAGCTGGAGAGAGCAATGAGTTCCCCCTGAACGTCCTGTTCCCCAGGCTGAGCCCCCACAGCTCCCTCAGCTTCATCTTGTGCTCCAGCCCCTTCCCCAGCTCTGTTCCCTTCCCTGGACATGCTCCAGCCTCTCAGTGTCTTTTTGAAGTGACGGGCCCACAACTGAACACAAAACCAGCACCAGCAGGTCCTGAGAGCTTCAACGGACATTGAGTCAAGCAGAGACTTGGTATACACCTACTTCCCCTGAGCCACCAATCCAAACAAGCCCAGCAGGACACTTGTTTGCTGTCCCATTGCTCAAGTCCCATTTACCTCACAAGGAATCAGCCAGGCATCAGCAGTGATGCTTCCAGAGCCTTCCATCCCATAGACCAGAGAAGAAAGGAAGAAAAGAATGGGAGAATGTCAAATATCAGAGATCAATTCAGCCCTCACACATGTCCGTCAAGAAGATTCCTGGCAGGGCGAAGCTCTCACCCCTTGCTCACTGGTGCCTCAGTGGTTCCTGTGCCATCAACCAGAGGCAGAACCAGCTCAGCCCAGTGCAAAGCAACTCCTGAAAGTTACAATCATTACCTACAAAGAGAATCTGTTTCTTTCATCCAATTAGACGACAAGCCCACGTGTGTAGCACCGAGGCATCTATTGCTTAATTGGGAGAAGTCAAGGGCAGCAACTAATTAGCAGTATTAATCAAAAGCAGAGGTCTAATGACAATTAACAGCACATCCCCACTACAAACCAAATCCCTTCATCAGAAGGAGTTTCCAATTGCAGAGTAAAATGAATGGAGTTTTATTTCCAGCAGGAGTTTCCACTTGCCACCTCCAGGCAGAGCCATGCATTGCCCCCTGAAATAAAGGACAGGAATCAGAACAAACCATGAGTTTGCCACAGTTTGTCCTGTCTTTTTCAAAAACAAGGAAAAGAAAGCTGACATTCCTAGGTGATTCTCCCTGTCATTGCAGACACTGAGTGCCAGTGGCCAGAGCAGTCTGTGCACAAAATGCTCCCTCACATCCTCACACAGCAAGAAAAAACACCCCATCTTCTCTATGGGACAGGCTGAGAGAGCCGGGGCTGTTCAGCCTGGAGAAGAGAAGGTTGTGTGGAGACCTCAAAGCACCTGCAGGAGCTGAAGCGGCTCCAGGGAAGCTGCGGAGGAACTGCGTTAGGAGCTGCAGGGACAGGACAAGGAGTGATGGGAATAAACTGAAAGATGGATATTTAGATGAGATCTTAGGCAGACATTTTCCTGTGAGGGTGATGAGACCCTGGCACAGGTTGCCCAGAGCAGCTGTGGCTGCCCCAGCCCTGGGGAATCTCCTCACCTCTGTTTAGCATCCACAGGGTGGTTTGTGTGTCCCATGTTGGACACAGTGCCCAAGGGAAAACTTCCCAGGATTGGAAAGCCAAAAGGGGAAAACAAACAAATCCCCTGAAATCCAATCTTCACATGTCCCTCAGATGAAGGTGGTTGGGATTGGTCATTCTCTTGTGCCAAAGAGCTGCTACACATCCTCTTCCTCCTCTTCCCAAAGGAAGGCAATGGAGGCTCTACCAAACAACACCTGATACAAAATAAATCCAACTCCTCTGTCAGCTCCAGCACAATATTTTGGGAATTTCAGTGTTTTTCTGCAGCTCAGCAGAGAGACAAAGCAAACCAGTAGAAACAGAACTCTTATTTCACTTGCTGTGTGAACTAAGAATAATTGTTGTCAATATTGATTAGCCCTTAGGGACGTGAGTGAGTTTAGAGCCTGCAGGCAGGGAAATCCCAGTTGGTGCACACTCTGCTTTGGGTAACACTTACTGCATGTTCCTGTGTTTATATTTATCTGAGAGAGCTGTGAAACCTAATGGTGCCTCACTGGAGATAATATGTTATCATATGCTCAGGCCTGGGAGTGTCTGCTGCTCCCTGCCAGGGGCTCAGCAATGACACCATGAGTAAACTGCTCCCAGAACTGAGTGTTCTGAGAAAGAAACAACCACTTCTGGGCATTTAGCAGACCCAGAAAGCATTGGATAGTCTTCTAGCTCAGAGCTGCTATCAAGTGAATATATATTTCCAGAGAGCAGATCCTGCACCACCCAAACCCTGAGAGGTTACCTGACTTCACTGAGGCAACGTGAATTCATGAAGAATATGGCTTAACTGGTCAGAGAATCCCAGAATCACACACTGGTTTGGGTTGGAAGAACCTCAAAGCTCATCCATTCCCACCCCTGCCCTGGGCAGGGACACCTCCCACCAGCCCAGGCTGCTCCAAGCCCCATCCAACCTGGCCTGGAACACTCCCAGGGACGGAGCAGCCACAGCTGCTCTGGGCAACCTGTGCCAGAGCCTCAGCACCTCACAGGGAGTACTCACAGGAACCTGGGGCTGGAAACCAAAAGGTCTCCGAGTCCAAAGGTCTCACCAAGTTGCTAAGCCAACCCAGGGACAAGGAGGGTGGTCGGGAATGGTGTGATAGTTTGGTGAGAAAACCAGGCAGTGCCCCAAGAGCAGCCAAAGGTTGAACAAAGCCCTTTGGGCCTTCCCAGTTTGCTGAGATCTCACTGACACAAACTCTCAGGGCACAAATAAGTGTACACTGAATTTGAACACAAGTATTTCCTACCACATTCCCAAAGTCCTACTCTCCAAAGGCTTTTTCACTGGTTTTTCCTAGAGAAACAGCATCACCTTCAGGCCAGAAAAAGGCACATTCCACGTCCTTTAATTGCCTCTAAAAGTCCTCCACATTTTTTATTCCTTTCTGACCAGAGAAGGACATGAACACCTCAAACACTTACACGGATACACCCAAATTTAAATTCCATAGAGGGAAGGGATAGTCTCTTTTACATTGGGATGCACTAAAATACCAGAAGAGCTCACATAGTTGAGCTCAGGACAAAATGAGAGCAGCAAAAATCAGATCTAATGAAAACCTGAAAAATGGATAATACTTAATAGATATTCAGATAGTAAAAAATGGAAAAAAACTTTTAAAAATAAATTCAATATATAATATTTTTTAAAACAGTGAAATTATTTTACAAATAAATTCAATATTTAACAATTTAAATAAAT
>NW_008692486.1:0-7756 GCF_000695815.1 Acanthisitta chloris
AGCCCCGTGCCCAGCCCCAGCAGTCTCCGTTCCCGCCCAGAGGCCTCTCCCGCCGTCGCGCTGCCATGGGAACGGTCCGCGCGCCCGAGCTGTGGCACCGGGATCGGGACAGGGACCGGGATCGAGATCGGGACAGTGATTCCCTCCGTTCCTCCCGAGAGCTGCTGCTCGCAAAGAGCTCAGGGATTACTTAGAGAATTGCCTCCAAATTCCCCCTGGGAGTGCCCTAAAAAAAAACCCTCTCTGGTTTTGAGTTACAGCGCTAGGCGCGTCCCTTCTTCCCTGCCCTTCTGACCTTGATCAGCCGTGAAAAACAGCCAGAGGTGACGAGCAAACTAAAATCCCCCCAGTGCTACACTGCAGGGGGTTTCATGCCTTATTTTGGTCTTAAGCCTTATTTTTTTTCTGCTCATGTGCATTGTTGTGTTTCCTTAGAGCTGCCGCCTGGACCGACTGCAACCCTGGTTAGAGTGTTTGCACTACAGTTTGATACAAGTTTTAAAGGCAAGTACTAATTCACCCGTTCTTACCTCACTTGTTTCTTCCCCAGCTCTGCTTCCTGCTGGGCAGTGCTGCTGCAGCGCACAGGGCACTCACTGGAGATCTATAACGTGGATAAGAAGGCATTTAATCTCCTGAAATTTACTTGGTAACGTGATTTCTTTGTCAGCAGACAGCATGGAGAGGCACAGACCATTCTGCTCGAGTCTTCTCTGCTTGAAGTTACTTAAAATACAGCTCAAATCACAGTTCCTGGTTAAACTGAAGATGCACAACTGGTAGAAATAGGTGTTGGCTTTCACAGTCATTGAGATAATACATCTTTCCAATGTGTGATGAAATTGCAAAGTATGGGAAAATAAGCTAGGGAAAGTATCGTTTAACGGTTTTAATCTGTTTTTTATGATCTTAGTTTATGCATGTTGTGTGGCATTAAACATAGAAATGGATAATTGGTTTAAATCTAGAAAGTGGAGTTTGAAGTGGTTTGTGTTACAGATATTGGAGCTTGGAGAATATGAGTTTATCCTGAGAGACTGAGATTACATTAGCATATCTGACTGCTGGGGTTAGACTAGCAGATTAACAAGGCAATCAAGGTTTTTGTGGTGTTTTTTCCTTTGTTTTCCTTTAATGTCACTCTCTTTCCTTTTTTTTTTTTCCCCCACTGGTTAGCAAAATGTTATATGTTTGGGAGGACCAGAAGTCTCAGTGTCTCAGTTGTTGTAATTAACAGCAAATGGGTGGAGAGCAATGGTAGACAAATTCTTTATTACACTTAGACTTCTTCTTCAAAGGAAACAGTTTGGTTTGAATTATTGGTAAGTGGATAGGACTCAGTGTAGCATGAAATCCGTGTTCATGGTTATGATAATTGGATGTGAGCTATTACACATACAGTAGTATCCCTTTGGATTTTATGGGTTTATTGATGTGAGAAAGCTGTTGGAATTCAGTCTGCTCTAGTTAAACTCTTGTAGTTGGAGATAAACAGCACCCATCTTCAGCTGTCCTCAAGTTATAAAGCTCTTTAAATTGATTAGGAAGAAATTTGAGCTAAGCTGAGGTACAGAGTATGTGGAATTTGGGTTGATTTAGCTATGCAGGCTTTAAAATTGACTTCAATTTCATTTAACTGAAACACTAGTTTCTGTTTTGTTCAGTGGCATTAGTATATCCATTAGCAGCACTGAGGGGAAATTTGAGTACCAATGTGTGCAGAAGAGAAGGCAGAAAGGATGTGGCTAATTAATGCTTGATTTATTTATGCTGATGAGCTGCTTTACTGTTTGCCTCACTGGCAAATTGTGTTACCTATTAGAGAGAGAAAAGGGATTCATTAAGCAAAAAGCAGAGAGAAAAAAGGAACTAGTCTCTGTATTTAAACTACAAGTCTGTTTCCAAGGATGGAGTATGTTTCTGAGGAGTTTGGGATTGCCTCTGATGAGCTTTCTTGGCAGTCGTGAGGGACCATCTCATGGATACTTATCCTACAAGCTGAGGGTACATATTTCCCCATGGGGTTTGTTTAACTTTGCGTGTTACAGTCTCAGTGTTTAACAGCTGTTCTTATAAAGAAATAGGATTATGCTCTAATAGCTGTTAAATGAATTAATGTATTTTCTCAGAACAATTCAAGGGTTTAATCAAGTGTATCTATATCCTGTTATCTACAACTTGACACTTTTTCCCCCTCAGTATTACTGTATTCCTGAAAAATAGGGCATTTTATCTCTGATGTTCTCACACAGTATCTCTGATATTTGCCTCTGATATTATCACAGCTTTGAGATTACCTCTTTAAATATTTGCTTCCAGTGGAATATGTTAAAGTTTATAAAAAAAATACCATTTGTATGAGTTAACTATTTTCCCTCCTTGAGCTTGCTAAGCTGGTCTGTCATTTACCACTGGTTTTATTATTAGTCTAGTAGGACTAGTAGCCTTTGGGCTACCTCAAACCTGGTGTGTTCCCTGCTCCTGTCTAGCTGTGCTAGTCCTGGTATTATTACCCGTTGCCAAGAACCTTCTATTCCAAGTTAATAGAATGTTGTTTTATCTTAGAATGTGATAAAAGATTGTTTTGAAATGATAAGGAGGAACAGAGTTGGCTTTTCTGATGCAGTAAAAACATGTTTTGTGCACACATCTGCAGTGAAAAGTCATTGCTGTCAGGTTCTGTGGCACCAGATGTTTTATCTGTCTGCAATATGCCATTGCGAGGCATTTTGCCTCCTGGATGAAGATATTCTTTGGACACATTCTAACTGTAGTAATGCTCATTTTCAGGTTTATGTGTGAACAGGCAGCAAGGGCTTTTATTCATGAGCTCAGCTTTACATTTGATATATTTCAAATCCTAAGCTTCTCCACATCATCTCAGTTAGGCCCTGCCTTCACCTGGGAGCCAACAGCTCAAGAAGTTTCCAAACATCCTGTCAGCTCTAAGTCTCTGGACTATAAAGTTTCCGTATTTCCATATGCATCCCAGGAGCACCAATAAATGTTCAGTTCTGACACTGAGCTCGGTCTGTACTTGTGATCTTAGGAGGGTCTGGATATTCACCTGCAGTTTGGAGTCTGTGCCACTGTATGAACTTGTTTGCTGGAAGAGAATTTTACAACCTGGGGAAAAAAAATGTGTTTGAAATACCCCTGCCTTGAAGTCATGAGAGTAGGGACTGACTCTGCTCTGGGAGTTTTCATATCCCTTTGTATCAATTTTTATGTGACAGAATGAATTTATCTTCCCAAATCAGTTGAGCTGGTTTGACTTCATAGCCATTGGTACACTTTTCTCCTTCTTTGTGCCTTCTATGTGTTTGGTTCAAGAAAGCTGTGTTTAATTTAATATTAAACCGCTTTCACTGAACTTTAGGGAATTGCCCAAGTGAAACAGACAAGAAAATCTTTTCTCTGGTATCATAAATGTAATAAAAAGGTGTTTTTTTTCCCCCCGGTTAAATTTAATTTAGAGTTGCTCTAGGATTTTATTGTCACTTCATATAAACAAGTTCTGTGCTCCAGTTCTCTCCTATACATGAATATTTTTGGATTGGAATGAGTCTTTTACTGTTTTAATTTCAATCAAATTCCCATTTCAATAGGTTTCTAACTATAGATCATTGAAATTCTCTTTTTTTTTTAGAAGAGGTTATCATGAACATCAATGATTTTGTAATCCTCCCAGGCTCAAAACCTGGAACCTCAGTGAGATTAAAGACAATGTAAGTGCATTCTGTCTGATTGGGATAGAGATGTCTTCTCATAATTGTAATAAGTTTTAATGCAACATTAAGTAGAAGAACTTATTTGAGCAAGAGCAAGGAAAATCAGGAGATGCTTCTTTTCTAGCATTTTCCCTATGCTTTTATCCTTAAGCCTTTTTTTTCTTTAGGCTTTAATCTACTTTCTGATTAAGTTATAGGTCTTATAACTGTGTATCTAACCTATGTACTTTATAAACAAACAATGCTAAGGAATTCACTGGGATAGTTTATTTTAATTAAACAGCAAACCTTTCTGAATATAGACACAGTTGTACCAGTTTTATGTTGATTCCTCTAAAGCTTATATTGGAGAAACCCTACCACTGGGTGCACATCCCTCTGTGATGAAGTATTCTTGTGCCCCAGGAGTTTGCACTTGACCTGTCCTGAATTTTCCAGAACTGTTTCCAGCCTAGCTGGGAGATAGAAGGGTGATGTGTCTATAATGTTGCTTTAAACTTCCTCATGTACTTTACTCACTTCCATGGAATTTCTAATGAATATTTTGTGGCATTAACTCCTCCAGAACTGTCAGAAAATTGCAGTTGGAGAAAATGCAACTAGAAAGAGAAAACAAAGAGATGGAGAAGAAATTACAGCAACTACAGTCAGACCTGAGAAGAGAAAAAGAAGAGAGAAAGTAGGTGAAATTTCTATTTGAAAAAAGGAATCCAAGGGGATGCTCCTTCCACACCTCCCCCTGCCCCAGATGGGATCTCTTGCAAAGTTTGGAATTCATAATAATGTTCAGTCTCCTCTGTCCAGTCTTTGTTCCCAATGATAAACTTCCCACCCTACGACTTTGTTATTTTTATACTCTCATGTGACATTTGTTCCCTTTTCCTCATTTATTCCCTATTCTCCTTTTTTCCCTGTCCAGCTGGATTTGTCACCTTAGTTTTAAAGCAGGAGACAGAGAAGTTTCTTTTGCACTGTTTCACTCCTATTTCTGTAGTTTCAGAAGAGGATGCTGTTCTTAATCTTGCTTTCATCCCATTTCACAAGAATCTGTGTAGCTTCTCAGGGAGGCATTTTCTATATGAAGGAAAACAAGGCTTGGAAACTAAGCATAATGTAATGAAGCAAATGCTGGGGTGGAAGTTTAAATCTCTCTGACTCACTGTGAATGTTGGCAAATCTCTGCAACATCTGCTTCTATTTCTTTGTGTTTCTGCCTGATGTGCTTTGTCACTGGAGATGCAAGTGCCTTGATGCTGCTAAGGGCCTTCTGTTTGCAGCTCTGTAAGCATTTGCCTGAGCTGCTGAGGCAGTGTTTTCCACATAGTGTGTGGCACTTTTTCTCCCCATATTGTTCTCATGCACTTGTTCTTGTATTGTCCTCATGGCCCTGTACCTGCAAACCCTCACAGTGATGTTATGCTGAGCTCAAATGACAGAAGTCATTGGCATTTGTGGGGAACATGGGATGGTTTGGGTTTAAAGATAATCTAGTTCCAAGCCCTTGCCATGGGCAGGGATACCTTTCACAAGACCACATTGCTCCAAGCCCCATCCAGCCTGACATTCATCCCTCTTCCCTCCTCTATGTTTTCCTTACCCCTTGTTTTGTTTGCTTTAGTTTGTTTTGCTCTTTTTGGTTTTCTGTAAAACAGAGTAGATTGGAATACTTGCTCAATATTATGCACTAGTGTGTTCTGCAGTGTGCTAAAGCTGAAAATCACTGTTTAATCACCCTTAGTCTTAAATTCTTCCCCACTATCTTCCATATTCATCCCAGCAGTCAATATCTAAATTGAACATCACTGAAATCTGAGTTACAGGTGTCTGTTCCTGACCTATTAAGAGATGCTGCATTTTAGCTGTGCTGGATGAATGCCCTGGAGTAAACTGGGACAATAAAGACTTATCTGAAGTGTACTTCTGGTTTTATTCTTTTAAAACCAACTTTAGAGAATTGATGAGATTTCTGTTACATTTAAAACCTTCGACCAATTTGATAGTCTAAAAATAAGTACTTTCTTATAGATTTGATACATTTACTCCCATTAAAGTAGATGAGAAGCAGGTTTTACATTTAAAACCATGAAGGAAAACTTTAATGCTTCTCTTGCTTACAGAAGACATAATTGTAAGTTCTTTCTTGCTCTTGGTTTGTAGGAAATTAAGTGCTTATCACTGGAAATCTGGACAGGCAGGACCAATGACCATCCAAGCCAGAGTTTTGCCACAAAGTAAAGAAAACAGGAGGAAGGTAGTAAACTATATTTGCAAGTAAAGCTATTTACAACAAAACAAGATGTAGAACTAGATTTATGTTGCAGAACATGATATTTTTAAATACTGTGTAAATAAAAGGTTAAGCATCTTCTGAGTAAAATTCCTGATTGTTTATTTTCCATGCCAAGCTTGTGGTTCCCGTTGAGCTGGAGGAACATCAAGTTCTGTGTGGTGATGTGTTGTGTTTTTAATTGCAATAGACAGCAAATTATCTTTGCTGCTACACATTAAGTATTGTTCGAGTGTAATTGGTAGTGATGGAAGTCATCAGGAGCCTTTGAACGCCTCATGTCTATTATGAATCTGAAGTACAAGGCTTTGTGTGAAGTTTTGAGTACAAGCTCTCTGTCTTCACAGATAAAATATACCACAGTGAAAGTCTTTTCTTTAGCTCAGCTGCTGTGTAATGGCATCTGCACTCTCAGAAAATATTAAGGATAAGGCAGACATATGGGAATGGTAAAGCTGGTCAAATTTGTAAGTACCTGGAGACTGGACCTTGTAGGGATGTTATCACTTCCAGCTGTAATGAGCTGGTCTTAATACTTCATTCTTTGGTGAAATAAGTATATTTTAATAGCTTAGGCTCTTGTCCTTGAGGCTTTAGACATCATGGAAGGAAATATTAGGTGTATCCATCAGCAAATAATATTCACAAGAGCTGTTAAAATACCAATTGTGATAACAGAGCTTATGTTCTTCATTTGTTCCATGAATTAGTATGGAAAATCTGTAGGGGATCCCTAAATCCAAACTAATTCAACTTAGAGCCACTTCCTCTTTCCTTTAGCAGACACTGATTTGTCTGGAGAGACACAAATTGGACCGAGTGGGACATGAAAAGAAAGTTTTCTCTCATGTTTTTTTGTGGAAGCCATGCTATGTGGGCTCAGTTGAAATGAGAGCTGTTCATTAGGAGAGACCACTTGAAACGGCCTGAAATAAAGCTCAGATAAGTCTGAAGAGAAAACCACACAATGACAACTTCAGACTAAGCAGTCAGACTCTCTATTTGAAGTCTTTTGAAGCAGCAGCAGTTTGGCATTGAAGGTCTTCTCAGCCAACACACTCAATTTCAATAAAATTGCCTGTGAGAGGAAGAGAGGATCAGAATGAAAAGGTTTTCTTTAACCCTCCTCCTTCTCTTTCCCCTTCTCTGACACAAGTGACTCAGAGCTGTTACTGCTTCAAAGGCTTCAGATTGCAGCTGTGGTGGCTGAGGAGATGTATGGGGCAGACTGTTCAAAAGGGCCAAATGAAAATGCCTGTGGCTCCATCAAGGGGTGTGTGGGGGGCAGTGAGGATGCAGTGTGGACTCTGCAGGGAAAAACTGCGCAGCAGAAATGTTGAAAATGATTAGTTTATGGATTAGATAATGGAAGGGTAATGAGAAGGAAAACAAGCTAACACCTTCCCTCACAACAAAGTATGGGTATAGGTATGTGTGCAGGTTATATGTGCAGAGGATGTCACTGGTTGACACTTATGTTTAAGTCACTGTGGTTGTGGAAGTTGTGCAGCTGGAGAACACTTGCTCCATGCCTGGAAAGATGTTTCATGACTGGGGAGGGAAACTGGTCACAGGCTTCAGGGCTGTCATGAGCAATATATGGAGATTTCTCTTAGCTCTTTCCTAAAACAAGTAACATCCTCATTCCATGAAAGCCACTCTTTATTCACATCCAGTAGCACCTTATATACATGTATACAGTGCTAATGAAATATGCATATATATATATATATATATA
>NW_008692487.1:0-16573 GCF_000695815.1 Acanthisitta chloris
TCCAACCCTTAAATTCTATGATTTTATTGACATTTTAGTGACCTTTCTTTTAAACATCTTTGACTTTGGCTGATGAGGCTGAACATTCAAATTTCCAGCCTTACCTAATGAGAATTGCATTTGCAGCTCTTTTTCAAAGCCAGGCTCTTAGCTGGGGAAAATAGGTTGCATTTATCATGCCACCTTATATTCAGAGTCAAATTGTTTGCGTTGCATTTGCAGCTCTTTTTCAAAGCTGAGCTCTTAGCTGGGGAAAGTAGGTTGCATTTATCATACTACCTTATATTCAGAGTCAAATTGTTTGCTTCCTTATTTTTTCCTGTGTTCACAATATCTCACTTGGAGATGGTGTCACTCCCTTTTTGTAGTATGCAAATGACACTGAAATCTTTCCTGTGAATCTGTACATGGAGTAAATGCAGGCTGGAGTGTGATAGATGAGATGCTGTGATTCTGCAGGGAGATTAAAATTGTTATTAACAAAAACCTGATAATCTTCTTGAGAAAAAAATGATTCGAGGCAGAGGTTTTGGAGACTGCAAGGATGGTATTTTTCATCTAAACTGCCTCTAAAATCCTGTGGTGAACGAGATAGCTAGCATGGATTTCAAGTTGGCTTATTCTTAATCTATTTACTTTATGGTGGGGTTTGGGAATGAGATAGCCAGCATGGATTTCAAGTTGGCTTATTCCTAATCTATTTACTTTATGGTGGGGTTTGATGCAATAATATACCTTCCCTTGTACTGCAAGCTGCTCAGTTTGAGTTCTTACAATATATATTTTGGCATGAGACAATAGAAGAATGTTGTCTCAACTGTCCCATCAGAGTTACTTTGCCTCTTTGTGTAAAAAAAAAAAAAAAAAGAGGTTAGAGGCATCTGCTGAGAAGGTTTCACAGTAAGATAGTGGCAAGAGTTATATTACTTATGGGAACAGCAGCATGAGGAAAAAAAAAAAGAAGAGAATCAACTTTTTCCTATCCTTTCAGATTGGCTTTAGCAAACTGAAAGTCTTTCAGTAAAGCCTGGAGCACTTGAACAGGAGAGTGCATTGGCCTTTGAAAGGTCATTAACCCATCCTAACAGTGAGAGACAGAGGTAGAGGCGTTATGTGAAAAGAGATTTTAAGAGTGTTAAAATATATGTGTGGAATAAGAGGAAAGGAAGGATTTTCTGTCCTTTTCTTTAGTGATTTTTGTCTTGTAAACTTCATAAATGGCAGTAGGTATTCCTTCAAATGTATGTGTCCTGTAGGAGTAGACAAAAAGATAAGCATGTTTGAATAATGGAGATATGACCAGGAATACTTGTGCGAACTGGTTGAAAATTAGAACTCTTTCTCTCAGTTCTAACTGGGTGGGTTTGTGCCAAACCAGTATTAAACAGAGATTTGTTGTTAACTTTTTTCAGTCTATTGGCTTTGCTAAGTTCAAAAATAGTGGCCTGCAGAAGGCTGAAACCACTTGAATTCTGACACAAATCTATTCCCTTCCTATGCAGAACAAATCTAAAGTGCTAGTTTTGGTTCATTTCCATTGATTTTAAATTTCTTATGAGCAATCTGATCGTGAAAGAATGCATAAAAATTTGGTTGTGTGTGCAATTTTTGGCCAGTTTACAACTGTATATTCCATAATTCTTGCCCACATACTTCCTGCCCAAACTTGTCTGCTTCTGGCTTGCTATGCACTAATGGTTTTGATGTAGTGCCCTTGAATCTGGAATAGAGCATAGATACTCTCAAATGTTCACATCTGTTAGTCTTGGCAGTCTTTAGGTTCTCCCCTTTGCTGCTGTCTCTGTCAAAGAGCCCCATGCAATGCCATTGTGTTATATCTAGTTTCAAATACAGCCAGTTGACTTGGCCACGTCATACCATTAAGATTCTTTCTGATCTTAGTTCAAAGGAGCAAAGATTATATAGAATTTATACTAATTAATTTGTATTGCTGTCTGCTGCTGTGTCAGTGTGTGCTGGAAAGAGGTCCTTGCAGGTGGTCATGGTAGCAAATCTAATGGTGTTTGCATTCAAGGGAGTTTACTAAAATCAGGATGAAGAAATTTAGCTGTTGGTTAGATATGGATCACGGTGATCTGGAATAAACTCTTAGTTAAAGAATCAAACTCAGCTGTTTTGGTTTGTCAAAGCCTTGTCTTTTGTGAAATCACCTTGTGAAAAGATGTGTTGACTGATTGTTGCATGAATTCATTGCAGAGCTTTGTGTAACTTTCTGGGAAATTCAGTGAGGGGGAAGGTGTTGGAGATATTTCATACGTACTCTTTTCTTAGTTCAGAGTGTTCAAAGTTAGTATCAGTTGCATAGCAGATTTACATGTCAACTTGCTCTTATAAATGGTGGTTAGTTATCTTTCAAATCCAAAAATGAGGATGAGTGGTTGCTTACATTTACCACAAAGAATCATAGAAATTTAGGGGTTGGAATGGACTTTGCAGATCACCCAGCCCCAACCCCTGCCCTGGGCAGGGACACCTCCTCACTAGATCAGGTTGCTCAAGGCTCATCCAGCCTGGCCTTGAACACTGCCAGGGTTGGGGCAGCCACAGCCTCCCTGGGCAACCTGGGACAGTGTCTCACCACCAGAACAGGGAAAACTTCTGTCTAATATCTAGCCTGAATTTCCCCTCCTTCAGTTTGAACCCATTGCCCCTTGTGCTGTCACTGCAGCTCCTCGTAGAGTCCCTCTCCTGCTCCCCTGTAGCTCTCTCTGAAAGTTGCTCTGAGGTCTCCACACAACCTTCTCTTCTCCAGGCTGAACAGCCCCAACTCCCTCAGCCTGTCCTCATAGGGGAGATGCTCCAGTGCTCTTAGCAACTTTGTGGCCTCCTCTGGACTTGCTCCAACAGTTCCATGTCCTTCTTACATTGAGAGCTCCAGAAATGAACTCAGTATTCCAGCTGGGGTCTCATAAGAGCAGAGTAGAGGGAAAGAAATGAGTTCCATACATATAAAATGAAATGTGGGATCCTCTTTCCTGCCCCTGAATCATGCAGGACATATCAGGCAACCTTCTGTCAAAAAGCCTGAGTACACATTATAAATAAATATTACCCTGAACTGTCATAAATAACATTCTTAACTTTTAATGCATAATTAACATTGAGTCCTAGCAAGTAACACAGCCAAATAATTATGCCACATTTTAAGACTATTTCTGTCTGCTTCAGCCACACAGTCAAGTAGTTAAATATGGCCAGTTCTTTGAGGTTTGGCACAGTAATTTCTAGCTACAAATTCCCAGTGAGCTCTTTAAAAGTCTAATTAGTAGCAACCATTAGTGTTGGCTTATTACTTTATTTCGACACTAAATAAGCAGCCTGTTTTTTGTAGGGTAAAATCCTATAGTGTACTCAGAGTACTAGCCACAATGGTCTTTTTTTTTCCCCTCCTACTAAACCTTAAGTTACCCTGTGGTGTAAGTGGCTGATCCCCTCCTACCAAACCATAAGTTACCCTGTGGTGTAAGTGGCTGAATCCAGTAATGCATAACTCTGTTAGGTACTGAAATACTTTCATGTTCTGATTACCTGTGACTGGAAAACTCCATTCTGCGCTAGGATTTGAAAGCCCTCCCTAGCTCACATATTAGGTGGGGACCTGTATAAGTGATCTTAGAATAAATACACAGAAGACTATGATTAGCTGAGCCTGCTCAGATGAAATCTGACTGAGGTTAGGTGAGAAGTCTGATCTGGGAGGTTAGACAATCCAATTACCTTCATAGGCTGCATCCAAAGGAGTGTGGGCAGCAGGTCAAAAGAGGTGATTCTTCCTCTCTACTCTGCTCTCCTGAGACCCACCTGGAATACTGCACACAGTTCTGGTGTCCTCAACATAAGAAGGACATAGAACTGTTGGAGGAATCCACAAAGTTGATAAGAGTATTGGAGCATCTCCCCTATGAGGACAGGCTGAGGGAGTTGGGGCTGTTCAGCCTGGAGAAGAGAAGACTGTGTGGAGACCTCAGAGCAACTTTTCACTATCTGAAGGGGCTACAAGGAGCCAGAGAGGGACTCTGTTAGGAACTGCAGTGATAGGACAAGGGCTAATGGGTTCAAACTGAAGGAGGGGATGTTTAGGTCAGATAGGTCCATCTTGAGCAACATGATCTAGTGAGGAGGTGTCCCTGCCCAGGGCAGGGAGTTGGGACTAGATGATCTGTAAGGTCCATTCCAACCCTTAAGTTCTATGATTCTAAGAGTTTCTCCTCAGTCCTCATCATTAGGTCACAACACACAACCTGTCCTGATTCAAAGGAGCAGACTATTATTTGCAGTATGTTATCGGCACGTATAAAATTGTAAAGCTGACTTTAAAAACGAAACCTTGCAGCTGCATTTCTGTGCCTGAGCCTGTAAGATGCCTAAATGTTTAATGTGCTGTCTAAATTTAAAAGCCTTTGTGTGCCTTTGCTTCCTCATTTAGAACAAGTGTTACCTTGTGTAAATGTAGTAGGGTTGACCCAATTTAATATTACAGAGTTCTTAGAGATACTTTCCAGTGGAGGTTTCAGGAAAAGGAGAACAGAGAGTTGTAGCAAGATGCATGGCTTTAAAATTATTTGATGCAACAACTATGCAACAAACCAAATGTTGCATACACTGAAGAATGACAGCTGTGCACTGAATTATATGTTATTACTTAGGTATTTTTTTTTCTCGTGCAGTCAAAAAGGACATAGAACTTTCAATGGTAAATAAAAGTACAATGCTTTCAAGACTACTTAGGACTTTCCACCTGCTGGGGAAGTGCAATAGTATTATTAGAAACAGTAATCTTCTGTCTTTTAGAGGTTTATCCTTTGGTGACAAAAGTGTTTTTTTTGATTTGTGAGTTTTTAGGTTTGTATCCAATATTAATTGTCTATTTTGGTGATCTCTGGTCCTTAATTGAACAGCTGATTTCCATAATATTAATCTGACTTGACTTTATATAAGATTTGGTGGCTATTGAGCTACCCTTCCTCTATATAAATATTTCTTATGTCTATATGCTTTCAAGGTTGTCAGTTTAGAGTATACATTTGTCTTTTCTCTTTGTAACAAATGTTATTGGATCCTTAAAAATGCTAATGATAAAAATCATACCTTTCAGCATAGTTTTACCAAGGGATTTATTTGAGGTATATTCCTACTGTGTAGTTGAACTTTATATATTGATAGAGGTAATGTAATTACTGTTGGGAATACTGGGACATTGCAGTGAAGATTTGCTTAACACACAGAGTCATAGAATCAGCTGGTTTGGAAAAGACCTCCAAGATCACCAAGTCCAACCCTACCATGGTTACTAGACCATGGGAGTAAGTGCCACATCTAGTCTCATCTTGAAAACCTCCATACTGAGTCTTGTGGGGTTTTGAGGGGATATTTTTAGAACACTTTCCATATTCTTCCTTGAATGTGGCAACTTTTCTGTTTCTCATCACATCCAGGTCTTAACTGGAGAGAAGGGTGATGTGTTTGCCCAAGTCATTAACTGATCTGTTGGCTCTCAGATTGTCTAGCTAAGAGTTCTCAATTTTCCCCCCATCTCTCTTAATTCTATCACTTAATCTCTTTATGGTACACTTTGTCCTCTCCCTCACTTTGTTTACCCAGACAGGTGATGGGAGTGACTCCAGCAGGGACACTGCAGGCATAATAGATCCCAAATTCATCACAGAAGGCTGAGGCAGTGGCCTTGAAAGACATCTACTTCATTTCTGTTCCTTGCTCTTGATCCAAGCAATCTTCACTGCTGTAAAATTCTGTTTGCTAATGCAATCCAATAACTGATATTTCTGGCATGAATTCATCCTTGCTGGAAATAGCCCTTTGCTTTCAGTAGAGCTATTTTAAGGATAGATTTAGTCATCTAGCTTGTTAAATTATGCTCCTTTCTTTTCTTTGATTTCTTTCTTTCCACAATATGAAATCTATAGTCTTCTCTCTTGGGTCAGCATTTTATTTTCAATGTGAAATATGTGTCCTGGCTCCAAGGCCATAAATTATTCAAAGAGATTCTATTATATTAAGGGTTAATATGATGTAATTATTCTATCAGTAGTAGTAGTCTGCCAGTCATGTAGTGTAGAGGTGCTCAATGCCTTTTTGCCTCTGTCAAATACCGTTGTCCTCAGGATACTCAGCTCTTAGAGCTGGAAGTTGGTGATGGGGAGATGAATGAAGCCCCCAAAATCATAGCATCATAGAATTTAAGGGTTGGAATGGACCTTACAGATCATCTAGTCCCAACCCCCTGCCCTGGGCAGGGACACCTCCTCACTAGATCAGGTTGCTCAAGGCTCATCCAACCTGGCCTTGAACACTGCCAGGGTTGGGGCAGCCACAGCCTCCCTGGGCAACCTGGGACAGTGTCTCACCACCCTTAGAGGGAAAAACATTTTTCTAATATCTGACCTAGACTTTCCCCTCCTTCAGTTTGAACCCATTACCCCTTGTCCTATCATTGCAGTTCCTAACACAGAGTCCCTCTCCTGCTCTCTTGCAGGCCCTTCAGGTATTGAAAAGTTTTTATGAAATGTCCATTCAGTCTTCTCCAGGCTGAACAGGAGGAGATGGTTAATGATTTGCTGTGCTAATAGAATGCTCACAGGTCCATGGGTCCTGATGAGATGCACCCCAGGGTAATGATGGAACTGTCAAAAGAACTCACTAAACCACTTGCAATCATCTACCAGCAGTCCTGGCCAACTGGAGAAATTCCATTTTACTGGAAATTAGCCAATCTGACACTCTTCTATAAGAAGGACCAGAAGGAGGATCCGGAGAACCACAGGTCTGTGAGCATAACCTTGGTTAGGAAGATCTGGAGAAGTGTACATGGAAAATTGCTGGAGTCTATACCGAAAGCAAAAGGTCTTGTGGATATATACAATGAGGAAGGGTCAGCATAACTTCTGTAAAGTGAATCACAGACAAAACAACAAGCAGGAGAATAAGAAGGTGTCTTGGTTCTGGGAGGGCAAGGCTAATTTTTGCAGCAGACAGGAGGGTCATGGCAAGGACTCCAGGAGTATTCTATACCACTTCACTCCATGTGGAGGGGCTGAAGGGGTTGGATACCATTCTGGTCTGGTTTGGTCAGTGTGTGGGTTGTGCTCTGTGCTGAGCAATTGAATGCAAATCATTTGCCTGTCTTGCATGCTCTGCTGTTAGTATTGTTGTAGTTATTGTTCATTTTCTTATCTCATTGCCATTTCCAGTGCACTGTTCTTAGCTCAACCTGTGATCTTTACCCTTTTGTGCCTCCAATTCTTCTCTCCATTCCCCTGCAAGGGGTGGTGGGATGGGAAGGGAGTGAGCAGTGAGTGATCTGGAGTGTTTCAATGGGAACACTACATTGGGGAATACCATTCCTAAACCACAACACAAGAGAAGTCCTTGAATGGGTAAATCAGTGGTTTAAACATTGGAAACACACGCAAGGAACAAATGATTGTTCCCTAAATCACCAGTGGAGCTCAGAAATATTTGTGCTGAGACCTGGGTTATCTAGCATGTATAACAGTGTGCAGTGGGTAGAATAAGAAAGATTATTGATGGCATCAAATGGAAATAGTAAAGTTGAAGAACTGAAGGAAGATCTTAAGCAAGTCAGTAGATGAATAATAAAATGGCAGATGAAATTTGGTGTAGGTAAAGGCTAAATTTTCTATGTGGGAAATGTAAATTTTGATGTCACATATGGAATGAGGAATGCTGAGATGATTTTTGGTAGTTAGAAGCAAGATTTATGAGGTGATGCTGCAAAAAGTACATAAAAGTATTAGTTTAGTATCTGGTAACAAATTTTTTATTAGAAAACAGACAACTTGTGTCACTGTATAAACACAGAGTTTTGCCCATATCTTGGATAGTTTATATTCCCTTTATCAATGAAATCTTTAATGTCTGCATACATGGATATGAATGGCTAGAGGTTGGGAGATGGTAGGAGAAATATGATGTGATTGCTCAAGACTTAGGTTCTGATAAGGTCAACTTTGGGCTACTGTCTGTACTGGGACAGAGTGTTTGGGATGAACCAGTATGACAAATCTTATACTTTGTTCTTGTGGTACAGTAGAATGAATAAAACATCTTCTGACTTCTATTTCTACAGTCCTTCATTTCATTCTTAAACTGAGAAAATTAGTTTCTGTTTAGCATATGTGCTGAGTCCATTCTTTAACGCTTCACATTCACACACGATAGAATTTAGTATCTTGGATTAGGGAACTTTTCTAACAAATTGCCATGTCTAGCAAATTGACATGTTTTGCTTATCATTTGTTGCCTCAGATCTAGAAGTATTTGATTCTAGTTTGTGAGAATAACTACATCATGCATACAGATTTCTTTAAAAGCAGTTTTTCATATTTATTTTCCTCTTTTTTAGCATCATGCTTTTGGTATCTCCATCATACTAGGAGAAACTTTCCTTTGAAAGGCTCAGCACTTTGAAAGGTCAGAAGTTCCTTCTTCTGCTGAGACCTGCCTGTTTAGAAACTGAGGAGTGCTGACCAAAAACTTGAGACTTTTCCAGAAGGAGTTTTTTGATCCAGTGTGCAGTTGGTTTGCTAATAGGTGTGAAAGAAACAACATGTAGCAATAACATCAGGTTTAGAGCAATAGGACTTTTCTTTAGCTATACTTTGTTAACAAAAGAATGGAGAAGTGTAGCATGGACAACAAAAGGACTGAGACCTGTCTGTCACCTTTGCACACCTTTCATATCAGATAGTGGTAAACACTAGAATGTTCTGCACACCCTGCAAAAGCTGTTGTTCCTTCCTGGTCTGCTTTCTTTTTGTACTGTAAGGCATGAAATAATAATTTCAGATAATTTCAGACTCAGCAAGTCTGGTCACTTGGAATAAAATGCATGACAGATCACACTAGTTAAACTATTAATTACTAGTGCTATAAATTACAAATGTAGTCTCTTCTTTCCCTTACCTTTTAATAAATCCCTATTTTTGTGATTGCCATAGTCATTCATAAATATCTACTATTTTTAGCAAGCGATTTTCAACTAATGGCATGAAATGAGCCATTGAAAATGAGCAATTTATTTGCTTCAGTTGTTTGTTATTTGCTGCTTTGGGTATAGTTGGTCTGTACATAATTTCTTACCATTTTTTTAATAGATGGCTGACAACTTTTCAGTTTTATGAATCATGGATGTGGTGATGTAGATTTAGGTCTTGCTGATTTCCATAATTTTTCACCTATTTGAGTTCTTAACATTGAAAGTTCTTTCAGTAATCCAGTTTAAATGCAAATGTAAAAATTCTGGACATGTACAGTGCTTCTACTAGTGGCAGATAAGTAGATAAGACCTTCTCACCCTCTCCAGCTCTCTGACAGGAGGTTGGAGTCAGGTGGGGGTTGGGCTCTTCTCCCAGGCAACCAGCAGCAGGACAAGAGGGCACAGACTCAAGCTCTGCCAGGGGAGGGTTAGGTTGGATCTTAGGAAGAGATTTTTTATGGAGAGAGTGCTCAGACATTGGAATGTGCTGCCCAGGGAGGTGGTGGATTCCCCATCCCTGGAGGTTTTCAAGCTGAGACTGGATGTGGCACTTAGTGCCATGGTCTAGTGACCACAGTAGGGTTGGACTTGATGATCTTGGAGGTCTTTTCCAGCCTGGTTGTTTCTATGATTCTAAGTGATAGGGAAGATCACTTTTGAGGAGGAAAGGAAGAATTATGAATGGGAGAAATGAGCACAAGGCAGGCTCTCCATCAATATTGTTCTCCACAGTGCATTGATAACTTGCAAGAGCTCAGGTTTTGGACTATGGAGATTTACTTTATCAGCTGAGTTTGTATTTTGCATCTAGTGGATCTATGTTAGTCCCTATAGTGCTGCTCAGTCATACCAAGAATCATAAAATCACCTGGGTTGGAAAAGACCTTCTATAGTGCTGCTAAGTCGCACCAAGAATCATAAAATCAACTGGGTTGGAAAAGACCTCCAAGATCATCAAGTCCAACCCTATACCTATACAAAATGTTGTTTGATCTCCTTTACTTCTACCTTCCTTGTCTTACATTTTCTTTTCCTTGCTGTTATCATTTAATACACATTGGTTAAGATAAGGAGGTTTAGGTTCTTATCAGTTCCTTGTTTACCAAATCTGTTAATTTGCTTTACCTGGCATAAGATAAATGAAGGATTTGTAGAATATCTGATGAATTTAGAGATGGGAAGAGATTTTTTTTTTCCTTCTGCTGGCTGTAAGGTGTATAACTTGGGACACTGCTCCTATAGGTCTCTTGGAAAACTAAGGATAAAGGATTTTTAGTGATATGACAGTTTTCAGAGGCATCATGTTAAAGGCAAAATGATAAATTATTCTTCTTCTGCTGTGGAAGAAAGATATTAAATGGAGATCCAGTGTGATGTCATCAGGTGATTTTTGAGAAAAAACATCAGTAATTGTACACAAAAAAAAAAGGAAACAAAAGCACAAGACGTTGAGGCAAATGAGATCTAAATTAAATCACCACTATGCAAGTAGAAACTATACATAATCTAGAGAAAGCCTGGAAAAAATATCAAAAAATGGTGTTTTGCAGTTAGCCATGTGAATTGACACTATTCAATGGTTACTTTGATCTGCATCTTCCATCCATACTCCTATTTTTGATAGATAGTACTGTTAAAGGTAAATGTCTTAGTCATATTTCATTTGCCTTGGAAGCAATCTTTCATTTTTTGTCTCCTGACTTTCCAGCATCCTGGCAATTTAAAATTAGTATTTTTTTTTATTGTTAAATTTCTCTGTGCTCAAGTTAATGAGATATTAGACCATTTTAAAGCTCTGGAATGTGAATAGAGAAGATTTTCCGATACTAATTAAAACAGGCAAATGCAATTGAATAGCAGAAAGCTGTTGTTAAAATTAAAGTAGGTCTAATTTGAGAGAATACTTCTGATAGTAAGATGAGTTTGTGTATAGCATCATTCTAAGGGAAGCTATACACACCATTGCCTTTTGGAGAGGAAACCATGTGCAAAGATGTGATAGAATTTTCTGCTACTTCTCTTGAGGTGTTCCTTGTTGTGACTGTGAATTGGGGATTAGTTGAGATGTGAGCTTCTACCTCTCTACCAAAATGCAGAGTGAGGAAGTTCCTTCTCCTCCTTTTTGGCCTGGAGTCATGTGCTAGCTCACAAAATCACTGTGAACCCTCAAATCATGTCTTTAGCTGGATGTTAGAGTCATGTGCTAGCTCACAAAAGTCATTGTGAAACCTCAAATCATGTCTTTAGCTGGATGTTTGCATGCTACTTTGTCCTGGAAAATAGGAGGGAAAAAACCTACTGGATCGAATAGGAAACTGTGGTACTACTTTCCTTTATTCCCTCAGAACATTGGGAGTTTTTTTCCTCTGCTTTCAGTGGAATTTCTGTGCTGTGACTCCGAGTGTCTCTGTGGGGCAGAGTCTAAAACAGGTGGTATAAGATCATTGCAATGCAGAAGATTCAAACTCTGCTATATGCATTTTATAAATGGTTGTGTCAAGCTCACAGAAAATTACCAGTCCATGCCAATTAATGCAAGATTGTTGTTTGTTTTCTTTATTTCTGTCTGTCTTTCTGTCTTTGTCCATCTGTCTTTCTGTCTGTACGTCTGACTTTTTTTGCTTTCCTTCCTCCCTCTCTTCCTTCCTTTCTCTCTTCCTCCTTCTCTTCCTTTCTCTCTTTTCTCCCTCCCTTCCCTTCCCCTAATAGAGGCAGCAGCAAAGTTTGTTGTTTGTTGTGTGGAAATTCACATTAAATTACAGGTCAGTGTGTGATTTCTGGTACAATTGTATTCCCCATTTGCAAACTGGAGGCTTCATTTATGCAAGGAAAACCACAACAATGAATTAGGTGGGTGATTGCACAGAAATATTAGAGGGAAGAGATGGGTGAATCTGTGAGGTGCAATAAGGAAATACTTATTATAAAGTAAATGCTTCCATTTTAGTATGTCTACCTACTCTGCTTGTGGTGTTATCCTGTGGTTCTCATTTTTGTCTGCCTGCATAGTTTCAAACTTTGGAGAGAAGGAATATTTGAGAGAATGAAACTGTGGTCAGGCTGTTCTCCACAAGTTGTAGTTCCTGCAAACACTTTGGGTAGAAAGCTAACTTGCAAATCTTTCTGCCCTTGACCTTTGCATCTTTATATTGGTTTCTTTAAAAGATGAATTTTATATCCCTTCCTTGTCCACTTGATAAGAAATGGTAATAAAGCAGCAAAAACGTGGGAAAAAGCAAATTTTACCAGAACATTCTCTTGTGGAAAATGATTGTGGATGAGAAGCTCACCTCGAGCTGCAGTGTGAGCTCAGCCCAGAAAGCAAATCCAATCCTGGGCTGCATCCACAGGAGTGTGGGCAGCAGGTCAAGAGAGGTGATTCTTCCCCTCTGCTCTGCTGAGACCCCACCTGGAATACTGCCCTCAGTTCTGGTGTGCTCAACATAAGAAGGACATGGAACTGTTGGAGCAAGTCCAGAGGAGGGCATAAAGTTGATAAAAGGACTGGAACATCTCCCCTATGAGGACAGGCTGAGGGAGTTGGGGCTGTTCAGCCTGGAGAAGAGAAGGTTGTGTGGAGACCTCAGAGCAACTTTTCAATCTCTGAAGGGGCTACAAGGAGCCAGAGAGGGACTCTGTGTTAGGAACTGCAGTGATAGGACAAGGGGTAATGGGTTCAAACTGAAGGAAGGGAAGTTTAAGTTAGATATTAGAAAAAGTTTTTTTACTCTAAGGTGGTGAGACACTGGCACAGGTTGCTCAGGGACGTGGTTGTTGCACTGACCAAGACCAGGTTGGATGAGCCTTGAGCAACCTGATCTAGTGAGGAGGTGTCCCTGCCCAGGGCAGGGATTGGGACTAGATGATCTGTAAGGTCCATTCCAACCCTTAAATTCTATGATTCTATGAAAAGAAACTGTAGGTTCTGGAATTGCTGACAGCAACTGCAAGGGAGACATGTATAGACCTCTTGCCTACAGGAGACATTGGCTTCCTTTCATGCTTGTGCAACTTCCAGTACTCTATCTACAACTTTGAACAAGGGAGTTTCTGAACACCTACTAAGATTTCCTAGTGTTTCTGCATACTTCCAAATGTTTGTGGGATATAGTTTCGGCAACCTTTTGGCTTTCTTCATGTACTGACTGTTAGCAAAAGGCCATCACTACTAAAACACTTCAAGCTCTGCCATCTGTCTTTTATACTGTTAGCTGAAGTATTGTGGCTGTAAAGCTACAGTCTGGCTCACAGAATCCCAGCTGAAATATCAGCAAGAGAAACAGAACAATTTTGAGGGGAATGTTAGGAGGGAAAGAAAAATAAAATTCTGGCGGAGGGAAGAAGAGAAGACCAAAGGACACAAATTAAAATGGCACGTGGAGAAAAGGAGTCACAACCCCAACAGTTGGTGCTGCCTCTTTTTATTTGACAGAGTTATTTTCCTATAGTAAAAAGAAAGCAGGAAAGGTGAATTACTGAAACCATACTGTCATGTTTCCTTCTTTTTTTGCTTTCCACCTCCAACTAGTGTTTTCTCACCTCTTCTTTGGAGGTGAACAGGTCATGACTTCTCTGCTCTGACTCCTCTCCTTCTGCCATTTTTATCAAAGAACCCCAAGAAATCTCTCATTTTGTGTTGATGATATCTCAGCAGAACTTTTGCGATGCTGATAGTAGGAAAAAAGAATAAAAAAGCATTATGTAACATTAATGTACCTATATGCATAACAAATATAACGTAACACTGATTCAAATGACAACTGTAAACTTCAAAGCTGAGCATCACAGCTCTGGATTTCACCCACACAGACCATATAGATGTGGTTTTGAGTATGAATAGTGCTCAATGCCTAAGCTCAAGACCAAATAGCAACTATATCAGAAGTGTGTTTTTTACTGTAAAACAAAGCAAGTAAAAGAATATTAGCAGCAGGTGGCAGAAAAGTCAATTTGATCCCATCTCTCTGAGTAAGCAGTTACTCAGTTGACCATTTTGAAAGGGGAAAAAGCCCTTGTCTGCTCTTCTTCTCTGATACATGCTGCTTTATATTCTGTTTTGAAAACCTTTCAGTTCTGTCAGACTTATGGTTCCATAACTACTCCTTATATTTGTGTTGTGATTGTTTCTTCCCCTCTACAAATTATTCTTGTCCTGGTCCATATGAAGCATCTTTGAAACTGTGGGTCTAGGTTGAGAGATGCACTTCATAAGAATCTACATATTAACAGTTTTATAAGCTACTGTGATGATAATTGAGAGGGACAACTAATTCCATACTAGCACAAAGAAAAGGCAGAGAAAAAACTCGAGAAAAGAGGAATGCACTTTCAGGACCCTTAAACCAACTGAGAATCTTATGAGAAATAGCTTAATATTTTTATATTTAAAGGAAACCTCTGTAAACAGTAGTTAACAAAATCACTGTGCATTCAGGCAGAAACTGCTATTGACTGTACAGAAATGCAAACTGTTCATTCCTGGTTTTACCTATTGGTATATTGCCTTGTTTAACTCAAGTTATATGAAATTTGACTTCTGTAGGAGCTGGATCAGTTCAATTCTTAGTACTGTCAAACAGTTTATATTCAGTATTCTAGCCAATGCCACAAATGATTGCTGCCTTGAATAATGTCCCAGAAGAAGAATGGTTTGGATTAGAAGGCACCTTAAACATCATCAAGTTCCAACCACCCTGCCATGGTCAGGGAAACCTCCACTGGATGAGATTGCTCAGAGTCCCATCCAATGTGGCCTTGAATACTTCCAGCGATGGAACATCCACAGATTCTCTTGGCAACCTGTTCCATTGCCTCACCACCCTCAGAGTAAAGAATTTCTTTCTAATATTTAATCTGAACCTCTTTCAGTTTAAAGCCATTCCTGCCTTGTCTTATCACTACATGCTCTTGTAAAAATTCTCTCTCCAGATTTCTTGTATGGTACTGGAAGGTGTTCTATTGTCTCCCTGGAGCCTTTTCTTCTCCATGCTAAACAACCCCATTTCTCTCAGCCTTTCCTCACAGGGGAGATGCTCCAGTTCCTATGCATCTTCATAGCACTCATTCCTTCATGTATGTAATGAAAGCATAGGTTAAAGCTTTGAATTTTGGACAGTTCCTTCAATGACTTTATCCCGTATTCTTTGTTGCCAAATGGCATTAGAATTAGCAAGTCACAGTCCATCAAATTTGGTAAAACCACCTACTGTCCTTAAATATGCAAAGAATATAATCTTTTACATTTGATTCTCTTGCATTAGAGTAAGACTTCTTCCACTTCATCAACTAAGACATGTGATCTCACTAGCATGTACCACAACACTATTTAGGTGGCATTACAAGGATTTGTGGCCTAGAAAATATGTGAGAATCTTTTGACACTCTGCTAAGGAGAATACCTGGAACTGTCAGAATCTGCTGGGAAATTCACTTGCAAAATGTAAATGATGCTGGAGAAATGAAGGTGGATTAGCAGATTTAAGGGGATTTATAATGAAATAGAGAGAAAGAAATAGAGCACCTTAGGGAGTTTTTTTCTGCCTGAAAATCAGTGCAGCCATGTTTTCTTTTTCCTTATACTTCTCATTTGAGCATTTTTGTGTTTAGTAATATTGAAAATAGGCTTTTTTAAATGGCCTGAGTATAGTTGTAATGCTTGAAATGTTGATTTGATCTATATCATAACTTGAAGTGTTAATGTTGCAATGTCTTGACCAAAATCTAATCAAAGCAATTACAGTCAGCGAATCAAATTTCACTTGGCAGTTTCCAATGGAGAGAATTTTTTATTTCCAGGTTCTCTTGACAGCTGTCATATAAAGCCCTGGAGATCTATTAATCAGATGGAGTCTTTGTAATATACTGAAGTGTGAGGTGTAATTCAACGATTGGAATTTTAATTTTCAGATTATTTTATAGATTAAAATTACCAATAAGAAAAAATAGACCTTTCAGTAATTACTGATTCTGGTTTTCAGTGTGTAAGGCAAAGAATATCTGTGTGTTTTACTAACATTCTCTAGACAGTGGGGTTAGATTAGACACTGATTTTTGTGAGCCAGTATATGGCTTAGTTCAGTGAGACTACTTATTTATCTCTCTGGCCTTGTGTCTGGCTCTGTGTTACTGTGCAGCCCAATGCAGTTTCAGAAGTTATATCACTAGAAAAAGGACTTCTGAGATAGGATCTGAGTTATGTTCTGTGGCATAAATGTTTTTCTTCTGTCTTCTGCTGTTCAGTTCCCCTGATAGTAATTTTTCTGCTCTTTCTTTTCTTTCTTTATTCCTTAAATACAGTTAGATAAACTGAAGTGTAAGACATGGGCAATTTATTCTGAGTGATTCCATATGGATGATTTTACAGGATAGAAAAGCAAATTTTGTATTGTTTTGTATGAGAACACACACAGTTCAAGAATGAAAAAACACTCCATCTTTAATCTCAGAAATATTAGACATCAATCACATAAATCAAGATGTCCTACATAATGGAGGACACAAATTGAATAGATACCAATCCCATGCAGAGCTCCAGGC